>NW_028179215.1:60000-61541 GCF_964030765.1 Micromesistius poutassou | reverse complement strand
GTCCCCTCTGTCTTTGCTCACTCTTATCCTTATTGTCTCTCTCTCTCTTGTCTTAACCTTACTTCCTTCTTTCCCGTGTCACTTCCTTCCTTTCTTCCTGCTCTACTCCCTGTCTCCTGTCTGCCTCCACTATTCCTTCCTTCCTTCCTTCTCCTCCATCCTTCCTCTAATATATTCATAATTCATCTAAATCCTTTCCTCCTTCCTTCCTTTCATCTCTACTTCAACCCTCCATTCAATGTATCACTCTTACCTTCCTTCCTTCCTTCCTTCCTATAATCCCTACTTCCTGGCTCCATTCAATGTATCACTCTTACCTTCCTTCCTTCCTTCCCTCCTTCCTTCCTTCCTTCCGTCCGTCCTTTAATCCCTACTCCCTACTCCCTGGCTCCATTATATTCCCAACGCCCCACCCTTCCTTCCTCTCTCCTTTCCTTTCCTTTCCTTTCCTTTGATCCCTACCTCCCGGCGTTTGATATATATATTCACCGTCCCCTGCCCGTCTCTTTCTCTCTCTCTCTCTCTCTCTCTCTCTCTCTCTCTCTCTCTCTCTCTCTCTCTCTCTCTCTCCTCCCTGTGACCCCCTGTGTGTGTGTGTGTGTGTGTGTGTGTGTGTGTTTGTGTGGTCGTCGTCCATCCTTCCCCACCCCCCCCGCGCGCCCCGCCCCTCAAGGCAAGAACGACATCTTCGGCGAGATGATCCACCTGTACTCCAAGCCGGGCAAGTCCAACGCCGACGTGCGCGCGCTCAGCTACTGCGACATCCACACCATCCAGCGCGAGGAGATCCTGGAGGTGCTGGACATGTACCCCGAGTTCGCCGACCACTTCTTCGCCAACCTGGAGCTGACCTTTGACCTGCGCGACTGCAGCGGCAAGGTGAGCGCGGCCGGTGGGGGTGGGGGTGGGTGGGGGGAGGGGTCGTCGCGGCGGCAACCTGCTTTGTTTTGTCCGTCTGTGCCCGTGTGACAAGCGTGATATTCAAATATGTATCCCGGGCGCTCCAAGGCGCCGTGCACAAAGTGGATCTGACAATCAAAAAGAGAGCTGGGATTTGCGTGAAAAGCGCAGAGAAAAAAGGCGCAAGAATCGAGACAAAGGAGTGATTTGTTAATAAACATGACATTCCGATTGAAACTCACCACGGTAGCAAAGTCTTTGAAACCGCTGAAATTATTGACGACGGTTCGGGCAAACTTGAGGAACAGAATTGAGGAAAGTGGGGGTATGAGACTGCAATGGCGACTGACAGGAACCACCGATTTAATCTATGCTACGTTCGCCGCCTCGCCCGCATGATTCGATATGGCAGTTGGATTTCTCCTGCCTGAGGGCTTTCCTTAAAAAGCAGAGGGCGTGCGTTGTTTCCGATTCAATCTTATGTATTTCTGCAAGGGGGGGGGGGGGGGGGGCGTTTTTTCCAATCAAAACATTTTCATCTATCTGCTACGTGATGGCAGACGCAGGGAAACGAGGGAGACGCGAGCTTCACCCTCGTAATGAGGGTGTGGCGGCCATTTATAATGCTAATGCTGCGGGGG
>NW_028179215.1:7500-57500 GCF_964030765.1 Micromesistius poutassou | reverse complement strand
GATGAGAGATGTTTGTTCTTTGCGATACACCCAGACGCACCGTAGTGTGTGTGTGCGTGCGTCTTTCACAAACACAACTTCATATACATCGACTAGATACACAGGTTTACATATTCTCCGTACGTAGCGATGGATACTATAATTACACACCTGTGCTATAGATACATACATATACTGTAAACGCAGACCTGTACACAATTTACATACATACAATTATTAATACATAGTTATACTCTCAATACATAGCTATACATATTTTACATACATACCTATACATACTCTAAATAAATAGCTTTACTCTCAATACATAGCTATACATATTCTACATACATACCTATACATACTCTAAATAAATAGCTATAGGCCTACTCTCAATACATAGAAATACATATTCTACATACACACCTCAAAAGCAAAGACAATAATCTCAGACTCCCAACACCCACTCTTCCCTGAATACAAAACCTAGCCATCAGGTAGAAGAATCAGCATGCCATTATGCAAATCCAATCGCCTTAAGTTATCATTCGTCCCAGCCTCCATTAAGCTTTTGAACACAACTTAACGTCTACCAAGCTCCATGTTGTGGATGTCAAAATGTTGGTTTGTCTGTTTTTTATTGTTGTTTTATTGTTATGTATATGTTATAAAAGCAACAATGCACTGTGCCCAAGGCAAATTTCCCCCACGGGGACAATAAAGTTTTACCTACCTACCTACCTATACATACTCGTACTAGTCTAAATGCATACCTTTACTATAAAAATATACCTATACATGGTCTACAAATACATATACATACTCTAAATCCATACCTATACTCTAAATACCTACCTATAATCTAAATATACATGTACTGACACCCTGAATACATAGTTTTACACAATATTTAAATACATATGTACAGATAATCTAAAACACAAATATATACATATATATATATATATACATTAGTTACATTTTTCCCTGGTACAAAGTCTCATTCATTTTGTGTGCGTGTGTGGAAACAGCTTAAGCTAGCTTTCTTTTTCGGCTAGGTTAGCTTACTTACTACGCTATGTTAGCTCATCACAACCAACAAACTCAGCTAGCATCGTTTTCTGTAACTAAACATTGTAAACTAGCTTAGTGTGTTGAAACTAAACCATCTAAGCTAGGTTAGTTTGTCAAAACAAGCTTTCTAAGCTAGCTTAGTTTGTCAGAACAAGCTTTCTAAGCTAGCTTAGTTTGTCAGAACAAGCTTTCTAAGCTATCTTAGCTTTTCAGAACAAGCTTTCTAAGCTAGCTTAGTTTGTCAGAACAAGCTTTCTAAGCTAGCTTAGTTTGTCAGAACAAGCGTTCCAAGCTAGCTTAGTTTGTCAGAACTTTCCTCTCGAAGCAGCCACGTGTATACCACCAAAACCAGTAAATAAAACCAGTACCTCCTCACCCACACCAGCGCGCCAAAACCACGAGCTGGGCCGGGCGCTCTGCGAGGCGCGGCGCGAGAAGGAGCTCATGGCGGCGGCGGCGGCGTCCCGCGGAGCCCCGCCCTCGCCGGCCTCCACCGTGAGGCAGCGGCGGGAGAAAGCGTCCAATGAGGAGGGAGAGGAGGAGGAGACGGAGGAGGACGAGGAGGGCAGGGTGGAGGAGGAGGAGCAGAGGCCCCTGTGCTCGGGGGTGGCGGGGTACCCGGTGGTCCGGGACCACGCCCTGGGCCTCGGGCTGGGCGAGGCCGCGGGCGACGCCCAGGCGAGTGACGGCCGGCAGATCCCGCCCTACAAAGGTGAGCGAGTGTTTTGATTGGTTAAAAAAAAAAAGAAGTGCCGTTTTTTTAAACCGAACACACCCGCCTGTTTTTTTCCTTCAATAGCTTTGATTTTTTCTTTTGTTATTTTTTGTTTTTTTGTATTTTTGGATGGAAAAGAAATGTAGTGTAATGTAGTAATGTAGTTAAAGCTTCCACAAAACAAATGTTTTATAATATGCCTGCCTCGAGAAAGCATCTATTTCAGTGCAACCGAGAAAAAGTACCCTCTTTTATTCAAATCGAAGGCGTTGTTGACTCTCCATCAAACCGCCGTCTCTGTATAAATTAACCTGACATTCTCCTGCGTCGCCCCGCTGACAGGAACGTTCTCATTGGCTGGCTCTTGGCAGCCAATGAGTCACGGGGCACAAACGTCCTCTGGAGTTCCCAGACAAAAGGCTCGTTAACTTTGTTCGGTTAATTTGGGAAGAAAGGAAAAAAAAAACACACACCCCAGAAAGCCTCCATTAGCCTCAGAAGCAGAATGCCAACGGCTATTTAAGAATCCAAACATGGACGAGGAGTTATGCGAAGGGAAAGCCTACTCAGTCATAAAATGGAAGGGATCAGATTAGATTCAGAGTCCAGGGGTCATTGTCCAGGCAAAGGATTCAAAAGAGACGTGGGGTGCAATTATGTTGTCTCTGGAGAAGTACTTTATAAAGTGTGGGCGGCAAACGTAAAGGCTTCTCTTTATCTTACAAAGCCTACATCTTATGTACTTATCCCTGCCTCGGTGGAGCCATTGTTTTTTTACGTGTACGTAAATGTGTAGAAAAAAAAAGGAACTAAAATGTTTTTCTTCTAAGAAACGGTTTCTATAGTGGATGTTATAGCACCCTTTATTAAGTTGAGATGGAATAACTAAGAGGTAAAGTATGAACGCCATGCACTAACTACTAAGACGAAGCACACCATGTTATGATGGCATGCACGCTTTAATGTAATGTGTGGTGTGTACACTGTTTCAAAGGAGGATGTATGAAATAGAAAAATCATGCATAAAACATTGTACAAAACGTTATGTAAGATATTGGATAGTCCTTAGAAAAAGTGCAGACTAGGGAAAAAACATCTGCGTGCAAATTTAAACTCGTCCCATTCAACACTTTCAGCCGATTCATAAAACACCTGAGTTCACCTGAATCGACCCTGTGTGTCTGAGCGGGTGTGTGTGTGTGTGTGTGAGTGTGTATTTGAAGGCAGCATGCCTTAATTCCATATGTATTGATTCCCTTAATCAGCACAGCTGGCTGGTTGTGTGTGTGTGTGTGTGTGTGTGTGTGTGTGTGTGTGTGTGTGTGTGTGTGTGTGTGTGTGTGTGTGTGTGTGTGTGTGTGTGTGTGTGTGTGTGTGTGTGTATTTGAGGGCAGCATGCCATAATTCCATATGTATTGATTCCCTTAATCAGCACAGCTGGCTGGTTGTGTGTGTGTGTGTGTGTGTATGTGTGTGTGTGTGTGTGTGTGTGTGTGTGTGTGTGTGTGTGTGTGTGTGTGTGTGTGTGTGTGTGTGTGTGTGTATTTGAGGGCAGCATGCCATAATTCCATATGTATTGATTCCCTTAATCAGCACAGCTGGCTGGTTGCATGTGTGTGTGTGTGTGTGTGTGTGTGTATGTGTCTGTATGTGTGTGTGAACCATGTTGCAGCCCAATAATGCCAGTACGTACCATTCATCAAATAAGCCTCTGCCTCCATCGCTACACCTCAGGAACAAGATTGATTGTTGTCGTTTTTTTATATACCTTATTTTTTTTCCACGGTTCCACGATCACGAACAGATGAGCGCTCATATTAGCAGAAGATGGATGCTAACCTTCATCTCCAGTCACACGCACACACACAGACACACACACACACATACACACACACACACACACACACACACAAACAGACGCACACACACACACACACAAACAGATGCACACACACACACACACACACACACACAAACAGATGCGCACACACACACACATAAACACACACACACACACACGCACACGGGCACACACACACATAAACACACACACACACACACACACGGGCACACACACACATAAACACACACACACACACGGGCACACACACACACAAACACACACACACACACACCAGCTCATGTTGTGTGTGTGTGTGTGTGTGCTCCCAGAGCTGGGGGCTGAGGACTGGGAGTGCCGGCGGTCCAGGGAGGGCGTGGCCAGGTGTGCCCAGGGCCAGGAGCCCGCCGGCGGGGAAGAGGACAGCGACACGGACCTCACCTACGGAGAGGTGGAGCACCGCCTGGACCTGCTGCAGGAGCACCTCAACAGGTGTGTGTATGTGTGTGTGTGCTGTGTGTGTGTTTGAGTAAAGAGTGTGTGTGTGTGTGTGTGTGTGTGTGGGGGGGGGGTGTTTGTGTGCTGTGTGTGTGTGTGTTTGAGTAAAGAGTGTGTGTGTGTGTCTGTGTGTCTGTGCGTGCGAGAGAGAGAGAGAGAATGTATGTGTGTTTGAGCAAAGAGTGTGTATGTGTGTGTATGTCTGTGAGTAGGTGAGTGGGTGTGTGTGTGTGTGTGAGAGAGAGAGAGAGACTGTGTGTGTGTGTGTGTCTGTCTGTCTGTCTGTCTGTGTGTAGAGAGAGAGATACAGAGTGTGTGTGTAAGAGTAAACCTCCTTTGCCCAGTGATTCCACCAACGACTCAATCAATCACTCGTCTACGCTACAATGTCGTCGTCTTGGCATTTCACACACTTTCATCCAAAGCGGCTGGAGGGTCGAGGGGCGTCGAGGGCCGTCCCGCCACTAGGCCTCTAGCCTCCGGGGTTAGGCCGTGGACAAACGGGGATCGAACCCAGGGCCGGGAGTCAAACAAACTCAGAATCTCTCCGATTTTCACTCTGATTCTCGAATCAGGACTCTCTGCATCCGCCGCCCGAGTACTGACACGGACGTTGAGCGTCGCTCCCTGCACGCATGCAACACGAGTTACGACAGAAACAGCACAACTTACAAAGTGTACCCGTTGTGAGTCGCTCTGGATCAAAGCGTCCGCTAAAATGCCCCCTGAATGTGAAATGTAAACGTGCATCCACACTAAATGAGTAAAAACACAAAGTCAGTCAAAGGTGAGGGGGGGGGGGGGGTCCCCTTCGTTGTTGTGACGTGGTCGGCATTCGTCCGTGACTCCGGTGTTTTCAGTTCAGCTGTTTATCTTTTCGTATTCCTTTCATACGGCGGCAGACACACACGGCGGTGAGATTCGGTCTCCTGTGTAATGGATAAGGGATGAGGGATGGAGGGAGAGGAGGGAGGAGGGGGGGGGGGGGGGAGGTGGTGGGGGAGGAGGAGGAGGAGGAGGTGGGGGGGGGGTGGGGTCTATTTATAGCGCGCGGTGCCCACGGGAGGCCGGCGCGCCACATAGACCCCCTGCTGGTTCCCCTGGGTGCTGCTAGGTGACAATGCGGGGAATTCGTGCGTTCATAGTAGAGAGAGAGAGAGAGAGAGAGAGAGCAGGGGGAGGAGGAGGAGAGGGAGGAGGTGGAGGAGGAAGAGGGGGGGGGAGGTGGAGGAGGAGGAGGAGGAAGAGGAGGAGGAGGGGGAGGAGGAGGAAGAGGAGGGGGAGAAGGAGGAGGAGGTGGAAGGAGAGGAGGAGGGGGAGGAGGAAGGGGAGGAGGAGAAGGAGGAGGGGGAGGAGGTGGAGGAGGAGGAAGAGGGGGAGGTGGAGGAGGAGGAGGTGGAAGGGGAGGAGGTGGAGGAGGAGGTGGAGGAGGTGGAGGAGATGAGAAAGGTGTGGTTTGTGTTTGTTTATTTATTCCTCTCCAGGGGCTTTCTGTCTGCCTGTCTGTCTGTCTGTCAGTCTGTCTCTACTCTCCCACTTTATCTTAGACATTTACAAGTCCACTTTCTATGTTATTTGATAAGCGTTATCAAATTCGATCAGTATTTCTCCATTGCATTTCTCTTTATTCTCCTTATTCCATCGACTTTGTTCTCCTTTCATTGTGTCGTTGTTTGGTCTCAGCAAAACCTAGATACTGTGTGTGTGTGTGTGTGTGTGTCTGTGTCTGTGTGTGTGTGTGTGTGTGTGTGTGTGTGTGTGTGTGTGTGTGTGTGTGTGTGTGTGTTGTTCAAACAGCAGTTGACCCTCCTCTCCTCCCTTCCTCTCCTCCCTGTTCACTCCCACCTCTGGGAGGAAGAGGCAGAGGTTCCACCAAAACAGGGCTGTAAAGGGCCCCAGGGGGGCACACACACACACACACACACACACACACACACACACAGACACACACACACACACACATACACACAGACACACAGACTCCATCTCTGCTGCCTAGGGAAGATGTCGAAAACATGGCCGCCGCCACGTTCGGTCCCATTTGCCAAAACGGGGCCCCAGCAGGAGACTTGATGACCTCTGATTGGTTCTGTTAGAGCTTGTACTGGGTACTGGCGGAAATTGTGTGTGTGTGTGCGTGCGTGTGCGTGCGTGCGTGCGTGGATGTGTGTGTGTGTGTGTGCGTGGGTGTGTGTGTGTGCGTGCGTGCGTGCGTGGGTGCGTGTGTGCGTTTGTTCCTCATGTGTTAGAGAATAAACAAGATGTAACAAGCAAGGCAGGCATTTTGCCTCCTGGCGAGAGTTGTGAAATCTCGTCCATCTTACCCAAGATTGGAGGTGCTAGTATGGCAAGGGTGGTTTGGGTGTGGCGGTGAGAGAAAAACGTGTAAATTAATGTTAACCGATTTCTCGTTATGGTGACATGAAGCCGGGAAAAGCCAAACGACTTCGCCGGGACCTAGAGCGACTCAGGTGTTGTGGTGTGGCGCCCTCTGGTGGACATAATATGTTTTTTTTTGGCAGCTGTTTGAAAGACGGATTGTTTGTATTGTTTTTACAGTCTCAGGAGCGATGTCAGAATCTAAGAGTCTAAGACCGATAATGAGTCTAAGATTTATTTGATTTAATGCATTTTTTGTTGTTTGTGTGATGTTCGACAGGTAATTAGGAATAAAATTGCGAAAATGACAATAAAGTCTAGTTAGTACATCCACATATAGCCGATCACATCCTTCAAAAATATTAAAAAATAGTTTGATTCAACTGCTTGTTGGTGAAAGAAAAATATAATTTACAAAATAACAATTACTTCCCCATTCTTTTTTGTATATTTATATATTTATTTATATATTTATTTATTTATTATAGTTCCTTTTTTTCAAGACGTGTAGGATATCATTACAAAATGGGAAATAAACATTAAACAACAGAAAAGTGAGCAGTAGCCTATATGCATATTTGCTATTCCTAATTTCACATTGATATCTTCTGATTTAAACATTTTCACATCTATCGTATCTTCTATCCCTTATTTTAATTTCCAAACTCAAGCAGAGCAATTCTGACAAGCAATTTCCTTTGGCATTAATCATTGATAAGGTACTCTTCATCTTAATCTAAAATCTCAACACCCCCCCCCTCCCGCCCCCCCCCCACCCCAGACTGGAGTCCCAGATGACGTCAGACATCCAGGCCATCCTGCACCTCCTCCAGAGGCAGACCCCCCCCGGGCCGCCGGCCTACAGCACCGTCACCTGCAGCGCAGAGTACCAGGACCCCGCGCTGCTGATGATCCAGCAGCCCACCTCCGCCGACCCCAGCCCCGCCGCCACCCCCCCGCCGCCCGGCCCGTCCCACCCCCAGGTAAGTGGCCCCCGTGCCGACACCCTATACCTACACCCAAACCTACACCCATTACTTACTCATACCTACAGCCATAATAGCACCCACACCTATACACAATACCTACAGCCTATACTTACACTCCTACCTGTACCCGTGAATACACCCAATACCTACACCCTAACCTACGCCCAATACCTACACCCTAACCTACACCCATACCTACACCCAATACCTACACCCAATACCTACACCCATACCTACACCCATACCTACACCCAATACTTACACCCTAACCTACACCCAATACCTACACCCAATACCTACACCCATACCTACACCCAATACCTACACCCTAACCTACACCCAATACTTACACCCATACCTACACCCAATACCTACACCCTAACCTACACCCAATACTTACACCCATACCTACACCCAATACTTACACCCATAACTAGACACATACCTACACCCATAACTAAACCCAATACCTTAACCCGTACCAACACCCAAAACCTACACCCAAAACCTTAGGTAGGTAACATTAGGTATAAAAAAAGAAAATAGAGTGTAAGATTATAATTGAACATAATCCCATTTCATGGTACAACAGAAACAGTGCAGCCTTCCCGGTGACGTGTCATATTAAAGCTTGACACTCTGGGCTGAGACTACGGGCCGACGAGAATAAATCAGCTCATCACGAGAGTAAACTGACAGTAAACCCTCTTTTAACAGGCTTTAACTGTGTGTGTGTGTGTGTGTGTGTGTGTGTGTGTGTATGTGTCTCTCTTTTGGCCGTCGTCTCTTTAAACCTTCTTTAGAGTCCCCATGCGCCAACTGCCTCTCAGCAACGTCGTTATGGCAACACCGCCGCCTATAAAAGACATGGCCGTGCGCACACTTTATGAATGGAGCATCAATTCAACTATAAATTCTGCTTTATGAGGACTGGTTGTGACATCACCACCGGTAGTGAATGTAACTTATAAAACGGGCGGCTTAAATCAAGCGATCTGATTGGTTCCCAACTGTTGTATAATGAGTGTATACACACAGCTATGACGTCCCATTCAGTTTACGGAGTTCTGTATCACTCTGCGCCTAACTTGAACTGTTGTTTTATTTATATATAAAAGCAATAGCATAGTTCACTGAAGCCTAAAAATATGTTGATTGCTGGAGAGGGTGGAAATGTTGTAAAGCAATAGGCACACTGTGAGTGAACTGCTCGATAGTAGGCTAAATTGCCGGCGAACCAAGCTACTGTCTCTAGCCTTCTCTCTGAAGGACGCTACAGTGTGTTGCATAGCAACCGCCGCGCACTTTGCAGGCAGCCAGGAGGGACTACATTTTTGTATTCGTTAAAAAAATGCTTTTCCAACTTTCTTGTTTTTTCAAAATTGAGAGTGTCTATGACTTTCATTTCGCCATACTTACGTAACCGTTTTATAAAAGCAATAGATCACTTCAGTCAGTGAAATGTTCTCATTGTACCACAGCCTGTCGTGATCTATTGCTTAATTATACCGCAGCAATGTTGAATACTTGATCTCGATTGGTCCATAAAGGTTCAAGGGTGTGTATTCCCTTTTCGATAATGGGACACCTCTTGTCTTTTAAGAGTATCCATGCGCTACAAATCCAACAGTAACAACAGCGGTTAAATAGATTACATGAAACAGATTTTTCCTTGACGATGGAAAACAATGTAGGCAAGGCAAGGCAACTTTATTTATACCGCAATTTTCATTAACTTATATTTTCATACACGAGGCCGACTCAAAGTGCTTCACATAGAAACATTGGCATACAATCAAATCAAATAATAAGATAAGTAAAAGAAAGCAAGTTTAAAAATGCATGTATGTCATTTATTAACAGTCTCTCTGGTATCAGATCAATAACCAGTGTTTGTAAAAGCACAATAAAACACACTGGGGTGCGATAAAGAATGTACTTCTTACCATCCATTACTTTTATTATTAATTTAAAAAAAAATTAATTTATAAAAAAAAAACAAGGGACTCACACGTCTCTCTCTCTCTCTCTCTCTCTCTCTCTCAGAGCTCCGAGGCGGCGGCGAGAGCAGAAGACCAACCCAAAGAACCCCCCCCTGACCCCCCCGGTGAGACGGACGCCCCGCCCCTCCCCCTCCTCCCCCCCCACCACCACCACCACCACCACCATCACCACGACGAACAGGAGGCGGAGTTGGAGGCGGAGCTCGCGGAGACAGAGCTCAGCCGGGGCAGCGGGGACTCCAAAGAGCTGCACCCCCCCCCCTCACCCCCAGGACCCCACCCCACCCCCGCCCCCGCCGCCGCCGCCGCCCCCCAGGCCCATAGCGGCCGCTGACAGGCAGGCCTCACTGCCCGACGTGCAGCCCAGTAGCACGGAGACGTCGGGACTTCACAGGCCAGCGTCCGACCCCGGGATCCCAGGGGAGTAGCTCCCCCAGCCCCCCCACCCCCTCCCCCCCCCCCCCCCGTTTCCCCCCCTCCCCCTCTTCCTCTCTTCACGACCTTCCTGCGACCCTGACGCGGCGGTCACGCCCATCCTCGGTCACGGAGCAGAACGCCGCCGCGATAGAACGTTAAGAGATGCCGAAAAATAAAAAAAAGTACTTCTTTTTTTTTTTTTTGCGTTTTAACGGTTACAGGATATTATTCCAGAAGGCGTTAAAAAGTTTGATCAGCTAGTTTTTCCGTTTTTTTTTTTTTCTCCAAAAATGGCCAGTATAATCAACGCATGCATTTACGGCAAAAAAAAGTCGCGGCGACGCGTCCGATTAAAGAACGGAACGCAAGCGACGCTCGGCCGCGACGCAAAAGACATCGGAAAGGCGACTTTTTCGGATTCGTTTTCGGTTACGAGCGTCGACACGTTTGAGTGTGGCCGCGAGGGGCGTTGTGCGCACAACTTACGACGTTGAACTTCGATCACTCGGCGAGAAGAGGGCGAGGTTCCTCTTAGGTTTGACTCAGGGGTCTTAGAGAGACTGATTATGCAATGGAGAAGAAAAAAAAAAAAATCCAATGTAAACTTTCTTCCATTCCCTTTTCAGAACACCGGCCCTCCAGCCCTTCCATGTACTTAACTCTAGATGTAGAAAGCCCCTTTATACAGAGGTCTTTACACACGCTATATATTGACCCGTGTGTAATGAAATCACTTACCGTGTACATATTTTGAATGGAACACTGCCAGCAACGTGCTCTTTCTGAAAGAGATATGCATGTTTGATTTTTTTTTTTTTTTTTGTTCATGTATTTATTTATTTATTTCACACTTTATTTATTTGAAGGTTTTCATTGTCACGGCACGTTTCACCTCCACGGCAACTCCCCGCCACGCACGCTCGCGGTTCCGAGACGGCCGGAAGTCCTGCGACTGCATCGGCGGGACACAATGTATTGTTGGTTTCATTTCTATCTCTTCCAATTTCAAAAACATCTAATACTATTTTTTTGGGGGGGGGGGATTTTGGACAGAGGGTTAAAAATAAGGACCCTTCCTCCACACTCCAGCGTTGACATAGAATTGCTCCAGCGACGTTGAAAACCAGTACAAATGCAAATGCAGAGTACAAATGCTGCCCAAGGGTTACAAGGGAAGAGGTTGAGTCGTGTGATGCGTGTGAAACGCACGCAAATCAACCCAATTTAAAAAAGGGGCCCATATTTCACAATGCCAATTAGCCGTATTTCAGACTATTTCAAAATCGACCCTGTAGTGACATCACAAGTGGGAGTGCCCGCCCAGAAATAAAAAATGAGTTTGGTCCGGTTGATGTGCGGGTAGCTTAAGATGTGGATGTAAACGGCTAAGCGTCCCCCCACCTGGAGGTAACATAGTGTCCCTTTACAGCAAGCCGCTTGTGATTTTAGCGAGAGAACACGGAAGAACGTCCGTGTTCAGAGGTCGTATGGGTGCCCCATCTCACGAAAAAAACACGAGACTTGAGTCAATAAAAGCAATAATGATCCTTTAAAATGAACTCCTCCCGACATCGTACGTTTCCGGAGAAGAACATAGTGAACATTCGATTGAATAATAACGTGAGGTGAAGAAGCGAGATTTTTCGGAGATTTCCGATTAATACATTTTTCACGAACTCCGAATCATCGCCCGTCGAGAGTCGTCAACCAAATCGAGCTCCGTTTTTTTTTTTTTTTCCCGTTTCATCATCCATGCTTGAAGTAGTCGCGTGTTTAGCGTAGATATCGGAAAAAAGCCGATGAAACTAACAATGTAATGACCATGTAACCAACTGCATTGTATCAACTACTTGGTGTGAGCATGGCCATACGGTATTTCAGTAATACTGGACATGAAGTTTCAACGCGGGCCGATTATGATTCGGAGCGATTCACTACTGGGGGAATGTTCTAGAACAGGCGTTTTGTATTTCGCGCCGGTCCCTTGTTGCGTGCATGCTTTGAACGTCTTCCATTTCTTCTTCTTGGAAAAGAAACCATTGTTTTGTAAAAGAAAAAAAAGGGTAGTCAAGGTGGCCAAGAGAGAGGTAATAACTGTGCTGGCGTCCGGGGGGGGGGGGGTGGGGGGGAGCGGGGAGGTGCGGTAGAAAAACAAAACAATGAAATGGTGATTTACTGGATTGTTGAGCGAGAGTTGCTCAGCCTTATTAGCCTAGCCTGCGCTAGCCTTCATCACTCACACATACAGTAGGCTGGCACACCCCACGCAGCAACACAAAGCGCTTTTCTACTCTCGACATGTAAATGTATCGATCCATGCGAAGCATATATTATGGGTGAACTGCATGACGTTGAGGGGGGGGGGGAAAAAAAGCTAATTATTCCATATAGTTTGATGACATACCGACAAAGTCAAACAAGGCCTCGTACCTGCATGACGACTGCACTGGACCAACCACACTTAACTGTTTATGTATCAGCGTGACGTGTTTTTTGGTACATAAAACCAACCACTACTACCCATACTCGAGAGATTTAAAAAAAAAAATAATGGTTGAAAATATTTTTCTAAAATAGAATAGAATATTTAATTTGCCATTATTTTTCTATGTATTTTGGTTAAACTAGGAACCGCCCCTGATGCTAGCTCGGTGTGTGTGTCGGCGTTTAGCGATGCAGTGTTGCACACGTTCTCAAAATGTAGCAAGTTAAATATAACTAGGTCATCCCCACTTTTAACCAGGGTATTGCATGATACACGTTGCAACAATATTTAAATGTACTTTCTGAAAAGTCAGACGTTGGGGTCGGAGTCCGAAATAGTCAAATCGGTTCTGAGAAAAACCCCGGTCTCTGACTGGCTGTGAAGTTGCGCAGTGTCATGAGATCTGCTTTGATTGGTTGGGTTATTAATTGCAAGAGGTAGCCTAGGTAAGGTCTTCCCGTTTCAGCCAAACTAATCAGTGTAACAAAATTAGCAGTTTCATAATAGTTTGCATTTTTACAATGCAATTAACTTTAATTTCGAATCTAAATAAATCTAAATAAATTCTAACGAATTGTGTGGTGGCGATCAACCAGACAAATCTTCCCTGACATTCTAGAAAGCTTTACCAAATGACTAAACACAAATGTCCAAGGTTTTTAAGACTACTCTTCCTTTCCTACACAACCAAGTTTTGCTTAGACCTTAACTAGACAGCATAGAATTGCCTCTAAACAAGTTAGTCTGCCGAATTTTCACGGGATTTGCAAACTTTTGCACAGAGATTAGAAAACTTGTTGTACTGGATATAACATGTCACTTTTTAAATCTAGTGCTGTTTCACAATTGTTTTTATGCATTTTTTTAAATGTTTGCCACTGTATTTTATACAATGCAACACAGCTGATTTGAATGTTTCTGTTCTTGACTATATATTTAATGAAACTAAATATATGATGTACATAGAGTGAAACATTTGCGCAATTGTATAAATTAATAAACTGAATGCTTACTGAATAAAAAATGTGTTTATTGTAAATAACAAAATATGACCCTTTGACATCAAGTGCACAGTTTAGGATGAATGCCGTCAAACAATTTACTGGCCTGACAACAGAAACCATACATTTCAATTTAAGCAGTATATAATTTTCCCGAAAACTCATCTCCACAACAAAACTGTGTGCGTACACAGACATGTTCCTTTCAGTATTCTTACTTTGGCTAACTAAAAAGTGACGCTAATATACCAAACCCATAGTTAATGCACGTGAAAAAGAATGTAGTAATCCAAAACAAAAAATATATTGCAATACATTAGTTCAGTGATTGTTTTTTTTTTTATAAAACACGCTTTTTTCTTTTTTGTTATCACTAAAATATTACCATACATTCAAAGATTATAATGGCACATAGGTATCTCAACGATCAGTATTAATTCTAAATAATAATTCACACAAGTAAATACACTCACTTTAGCACTAGCATTTCTTCCGGAGTTCTGTTTCCGAGAATTAGGGAGTGTGCGCCAAATTGCAAAAACATTCCAAGTCCTCATTGGTCAAGTGTCCGGCCAATCACAACATTTGACCTTAAAAGGGGACAACAATACCAGAATTGATTGCTTCTCATATGTATGGCACTGTAGCGAGGCACATACTACACTCTTTTGTATTTAACTTTCCAATAAGACGTCACGCCGTCTCGCAGAGAGTCGCCGTCTCCTGGCGGGATTTTGTTTTTTTTTTGCTTTTCTTTCGTCGGACACGCAGCCCCTTTTGAGTGGCGCGGCGTGTCATGGCACATGAAACGAACATAAGCGGGCTGACTAGGCTAACGTGCTAAATGCGTGTACTTCCCCCGTGTGGCTCATCTTTCGCTGGTCACCGCCCGTTACTGGCTTCGCCTTTTGGAATTTCCTGGGAAATTAAGAGTGGAATACCACCTCGGGGTCTTGGTTGGTTGCCGTGGCCAAAGTGGTGTCCACGGCGGCATTTAGATGGACATGGTGCAGAGGATGAACTGAAGGGGGGAAGGAGGAGAACGGTGAGAGGGGGTTTCACTTTGAACACCACCACCACATATATTCTATTTCTCTATTTAGTTATTGCACTTTTACCCACGTAGCAGGACATTGTCCACCGCACACATAAGCCCCAACCCCCCAAACCACTAGACTAGGTTTTACTATAAGTTCAATTCAAATCAGTAATTAAATTGTTATTGCCTTCATCACAGTACAGGCAGTATTCATAAAGTAAAGAATTTTGCTATACACAGGGTTTTTATGAAAGGCATTAAGTGCACAGAAACAAATGCATAAAAGCCCTCACGTCATCATACTGGAAGCTGACAGCTCCCTGCTGCATGGTGTCCCTGCGTCTGAAGGCATCTGCACGGAGACATGAACGAGCACAAGGCCAGACTCTGAAAACTCTGAAAACTCCCGTGGAGCCGGCCAATCAGAGGCCGGGAACAGACTGTACTCTTCGACAGACAGCCGACAGAACCAGGTGGGGAACGAAAGCCTTCTGTACATTCTGATCCATCAAATATAACAAGTATTAAATAAATAAATATATATGACATAACATTTGTAATGTGTTGATGTTGCAGTAGCACAACTAAAGATGGTGAACTTTTCTTAACTCAAAAAGATATATCGCATAAATGACTAATTAGCATTCATTTTTGATTCATAATTCATAATGTAATGTCATTTTCAGTCAGCATATCGTCTTCACAGACTTCAGCAGGTCATAGTTCAGTTGCTGGGCGGATTAGCAGTCTCCCATGATGCACCGGGGCTGAGGCGGAGTTACCTGTGAGCGACCTGAGCTTGACGCAGCACGCCACGTAGTCGTCAAAGTAGACGCGGCCATTTTTACTGTAGCGCCTGATGATGACGTTGAGCGCCTGCGGGCTCACCCTGTAGCCTGGGGGAGACACACACACACACAGCAACATTACACACACACACACACACACACACACACACACACACACACACACACACACACACACACACACACACACACACACACACACACACACACACACACACACACACACACAGAAAAAGAGAAAGACACACACAGCGAAACACACACAGACGGAGAGAATAAGGAACATTCTACAAAGAAATGAAAAGGAGAAAGTATTCAATTAAATAATTAGGGAAAAAGACAAACAGAAAGACAGACGGAGAGAGATAGAGGGGGATAGAGTGACAGACAGAATGCGAGAGAGAGAGAGAGATATAGAATTATACCGAAATGTACATCTACAGTAAATCAGTTTGGATAGAAAAAGGCCTACATAATAAGAGGGCTATAAAAAGGGCTGTGTTCCCACCCTAAATTAAAATCATACAGGAGACTAAAACACTGTAAGTGTAGGGTCAATCGTTTGTTCAAATAGCAGTCAAAATAATAACCATCAAAAAACAAACAGGAAACAGTAGCCTCGTTCGAAATCGTTCCCTATTCCCTCACTCACTATTCCCTATATCGTGTTTATGACATAGTGAACTATATAGGGAACGAACAACCGAGAATTCAGACACTACGCCGAACATTTCTGAACGTCATTTGCGGCAGTAGACGCGCCCGCATTGCATTGTGGTACACGGGAGTAACGTGTAGGGAACATTAACCACTGAGAATTCCACTACAAAATGGCGAGTGCACTGTATCCGTGATAGGGAAACGATTAAGAACACAGCTTCTGTCTCCAAAGGGCGGTTCAAAACGGAGGTGGTGTGGGGGGGGGGGGGGGGGGGGGGGGCGGCGGCGGTGGCGGGGTGGGCGGGGCCTCACCCATGGCGCTGACGGCCTGGGACATCTCCTGGGGCTCCACGGTGCCACTGCGGTCCCGGTCGAACATCATGAAGTTCTGCTTCCAGCCGTTCAGCGCAGTGAACAGGTCCTTGAACTCGTTGAAGCCCATCTTGCCCGTGTGGTCTCGCTGCAGGGGGGGGGGTTGGGTTAAGGGAAAGCCCCTCCGAACCTCAGTGGATGCTCATTGTTGTCGCCCTTTTTTAATTGATTGGTCTTAAAAAGGTGACATATTATACCACCGGGTGGGAGTGTGATTGGCTGGCGCGAGCCGTCACAGGGAAGGATTTTCATAGTGACGTCACAAGTGGGCGTGTCCACCTAGATGGTACGCTGGACGGATCGGTCTACCGGCCCGCCCAGTGTGCAGATACAGTACAGTATCTGGGTTGGACACGCCCACTTGGGATGTCACTATGAAAATCATTCCTTCCCTGTGCCAAACGGCGTGTACCGTCTAATCACACCCACGCCTGGAGGCATGACATGAGCCCTTCAAATCCTTCTTGTTGGGCCTTATGGTAACAGGTCTAGGCCTCCTTCTAACCCTAACCCCAGGCCACAGTTAGGAGGAGGCGTCTTTCCTAGCACCTCATGAGTAGCTTGGTCTACACATTGTTCAAAAGCAATACGTCTGAATTTTTACTCAGGCGCGTCAGGCTGTGGACGTTTGGGGATCGAACCCGGTACCTTTTGGTCGGGAGTCCAACACCCTTGCCCAATACACTATCCTGCTCCTCCACACTGGAACTCTCAAGAGATATCTCAAACAGATCCACGTCAAACCTTATCTAACTTTCCGTGGCACCAAGCAGCCTGAGCTCACAACGACTACACATGGATTAACTCCCAGCCGAATGCAGGTGGTTCCCTCAAAGCGGCCCTCCTATTGGCTGAGAACGGCTGGAACACTGCGTGCCGCGACACGGCGGCTATCAAAGGATACATCCAACATTGCGATCATGATCTTGCACGTCTCCAAGCTGAACGCTGTAAGGATAGGGAGGGGAGGGGAGGAGAGGGGGAGAGAGGGGGGAGGGGAGGGGAGAGGGGGGCGCGTTACACAACAACACGGGAGAACACAACACCAGGGACGAGGCACTTGTTCCATCAAGTCTTCACTTCCCATCGAGTCGGACTGCAGGCATGCAGAATAATTATTTATTATATTGAGTAGCAATCGTTTTAAAATGGGGGAAGATAGGGGTGATATCAGTAGAAGCAGTATTTGTGGTGACATTAAGGTTGCATTTTATGGCACTACCAGCAGAACTAAGCAGTAATGTCATCAGAAATAGCCATTATGGCCTTAACAGTAGCAGCATTAGCCAACCATAGCAGCACTAGTTAACTGTAACAGAACTAGCCAACAGTGGCAGCAATAGCCAACAGTAGGATCCCTAGGTATAACTAGCCAACGTGAGCTAACTGTAGCAACAGTAGAAGCACCAGCCAACAGTAGACGCACAAGCCAGTAGCCAGTGATTTACAGTAGCAGCACTAGCTTACAGGAGCTTGCATCAGCCAACAGAAGACAGCCAACACTAGTCGACGGTACAAGGCAGCAACCGACACTATCACACAACGGCGGCGGCGGCGGCTAAGCGTAGCGGCGCAGGCTAGCGTAGCGGCGGAGGACTTACGGGTGTAGGTTCCGCTGATGCCAGACTGTGTCAAACAGCGCTGGAGCTCGTCTGCGTCGATCTCCCCGTCCTGTGCAGATGAGAGTGTCTGTGAGCCGTCTTACAGCACAGCCCCGCCATAACACACACACACACACACACTATACATTCTATACCATGGTCTAGCGTTCTAAACCAAGGTTCACTTTCTATAACAAAGTAGTGTTTGACATCCAGTCATTTAAAAAGGGGACATGTTACACCACCGGGTGTGAGTGCGATTACAAGCCGTTTCGAAAATGTGCCGCTTCTGATATCACGGGTGGGCGTGTCCACCCAGATGTGTAACGGATGGATGAGCACCGTTTGCTACGGTCCACCGGGTAGGCTGGTAGACCGATCCGTCCAGCACACATCTAGGTGGACACGCCCACCCGTGAGGTCAGAAGTGGGACGTTTTCAAAACGGCCTGTAACGGCTAATCGCACTCACACCTGGTGGTATAATATGTCCCCTTTAATAGACACTTTTGCCCAAAGCAATAAACTCAAAAGCGTTCAGTTTGGAGGTTCACCACCCACTTCAGGAAGAGGCCTTTTGGAAACGTGCCATTTGCTGTAGGCCACTGATAACGTACATATGGCCCGATGAGAGCTTTCACATCCTGACTCGAGACTGTGAAACCATTTGTGTATGCAGCAGGAACCAGGAAATCAAAGACCACTTCCTGGAGTTGGTGGCGAGCCTCCAAACTGAAAGCTTCTTAGTTTATAGAGAACAGAGGAGGAGGGATCCCCGAAATGATGTTCCAGGAAACCCACCGCAATCTCAAATGCTTCTCACGCACTATATATTTTTTTGTCTTTCGATGTCAGGCAGATTGAGGGGGTGGAGTTCATGTCCCCTCTTGGCCACGTCACAGAGCGGGAGAGCTGCTACTGTGGACTCACAGGGCCGGGCCAGGCCCAGACATTACGTGACGGAGCCTGTTGCTGGCGTTTTGGACTTTGAGGAAGTACACAAAACGCCACAAAAACCGTCAGGTATAGGCCTTATGTTGTGCTGATTTTATGATTATATCCTGGTGTCCATCCCTTCACCAACGGCGGATTGATTTGATCTTGATTGATCTCACGCTTGAAAACAAGCCGCCAACGCGTTCCTCATCCGACCCGTGACAAAACAACGCTTTGATCAGCCTAGGTTATGGTATATTAATGTTGATTTAGGAACTAGTACTATAACTCTCTTCCTCTCAATATGTGAGAGTATCACCAACTAACAAAAACAATAAAAATCACATGATGCACTCTTGATTCATGATCGACCCTGGGGCAGAGTGCAGACACCGACCTGGCCAGCGACGGCGGTGAAGTATCCATACATGGGGTCGTTGGTGGCCGGAGGGGGGGCCCCGTAGGCGGCGCCCTGGTACTGAGCGCCGTACTGGGCGTACGCCCCCTGGGGCTGGCCCCCCATCTGGCCCATGGGGTGCCCGGCCATGGGGTGACCCTGGTGGTGGGGCATGCCCTGGTGGGGCATGCCTGGCATCGGTGCACCATACTGAGAGAGAGAGAGAGAGAGAGAGAGAGAGAGAGAGAGAGAGAGAGAGAGAGAGAGAGAGAGAGAGAGAGAGAGAGAGATTTATCATCACACTCCCCAACCCCTCATTAAAATGAAGATATATTCGTTCCTCGTCTTGTGCAGAGCCAATGGCTCCACAGCTGCGTTTGAAATTTGATATACGTTTGGGATTGCTGTCGTACTCTGGCCTTCGGCAACCCAATAAAGAGAGAGAAACAATTTCCTACCGACCTTTACCGCCACTAATATGAATTTAATAAGTTAAAAGAAAGAGAAACTATGTGTGTGTGTGTGTGGGGGGGGGGGGGGGGGGGGGGGGGGGGGGGGGGTATGAAGGGGGGGGGACAAGGGGGGGGGGCGGGGGTCGACGGATGGACAGCAAATTCAAATCAAGTTTCGAAGCCATTTAATAGCTCTAAACTTATAACACCCCAAGTCCAGCTTCACATTCGACTTCACATCCTCATCCAAAGTGTTAAAAACAAAACGCAACGGAGTCCGACACGGAAAAAGCGGAACTCTCGGCGACCCCGGGTGACCCGCCCCTTCCCGGAATGCTTTCGGAGGAGCACCGCATCTCCCACCCTGCCTGGGTTATGTAACTACAACATCTACAACCACGACGAAACAAGTCGATTAATCACACGTTCGGCTCCGTGTACTCACCCCACCGTAGCCTGGATAAGCCATTTCCGCCGAAGTTGACAAGTGGTCGTGGAGAGGGGTGTCGTAAAGCACTGTTGGATTGATTAAAGTTTGTTTGGAGCAGAGTACACACACCTATAGAGACGATACGGCGGCCACTTCCTGTAATAGACGGTCTCGGCACGTCATGTCCGGTGTCGTCAGTTAGACGGAAGTGCGTCGGACGGTCTTTCGTGTGACGGGCGAGGCGCATACCTATGGACCGTACCGTGACCACGAGCACCATGCAGTGTAGCATTAGATCCTTTTATATTCATATAAATATATTTATTTATTTATTTATTTATATTTTTGGACGGGTGTGTGTGGGTAGGACGGAAACTTAATAAAGTTTTGTTTTTTGAAGACAAAGGCTGTATGTGTTCGGAGATTTACTGACAACTGACAAACAAACACAAAACGATGAAAAAATGTCACGGGATGTCATTTTTTTATCATTTGTTCAGTTACTTGAACAAAAAAGAAGGAAATATTGACTTTTGTGATGCCTTCACATGACCGCTAGGTGGAAGTGTTGACAACATTTATCCTTCTTTATTACCTGGGGTTTGAGGTTTTTCTCGCATGGGGTCAAACATTTGAATCTTGCTTCACATTTGTGTTGGTTTTAGCACTTTTTTTTTTTGTCTTAAAGCAATTTGCTTTAAGATTCTGACCCTTGGTCATAGTTGAAAGTTATGTGTTTGTGATTACGTCCCTCCCTTTGTTCATGGTTCCTTGCATGCCAGCCTGTTTGTTTGAGCTGATGATGATGGTAACTTAAGTGGTGGTGGGCATGTTTAATGTGTGGGTGTGATCCCAACTGATGGTCAGCCTGGTTTAAAAATGTAACGTGGACCACACCTTGGTGGCTTTGTTGTACTTTGATGTGTTTTTGGTCTTCCTTCCGTGTTGTTGAGTTAAACGTAAAATAAATGACTCGTCTTCTGCGTTCAAACCCTGTTTGGATGGCTGAAGTTGTAGGAATCAGAGTAGGGAGGGGACAACGTCCATGTTACCGGCGGGTTCCCCTAGGCCGGCCGTAACGGGGCGTAAATGCATTCAAATTGCAAACAGGATTAAGTTATATGTGGTCTGTATACAGTCCAACCTCGGATCTTCCCTTTGAACGGCAGAGAGATGGTATGCTCCAGCTGTTTGTTGAACCCACTTCTATCCTTGTCCATACATGGCGTCTCCTTACGCCCTGACACTTTTCAGCACAACCCTCTTTCCCCCGCTCCCCCCTTTATATTTTATTATACTTGATCTCTTTCCTTCTTCTCTTCTTTCCCCCTTTCCCCATCTCCTCTTGTGTTTACTTGACCTCTGTCTTCCCCTCTGCCCGTCCTTCCATCCTCAAGAGATTGTTTTCCTTTTAGTCGTTTTACTCAATGCTCTGTTTTCGTCTCCTATTCCCCGTCCTCCTATCCCGTCCAGGCCTTTCTGTTTTACTAAGGAAACACGATGTTTGGGTGTGTAGTGATTCATTTTCGGCCCAGCGCTCCAGCTTGTTATTCAGGAAGACCCAACTATCCCATTTCTGTACAGCCCCTTTCCTATGGGACGAAAAAACCTGCCAACACCCACTAACATCTGGCTGCATTATTTGGGACATGTCACAATCTGCGTTCATTCCTAGAACTAATGACCGCCGTCGCCACGGCGATTTATCGGCTCCAGCTCCAGATCGGCAGTGATGGAAACAGGACTCGCTTATTTTCGCAGCTTTAAAGGTGGAAGTTCCGCACATTGGCGCGTCAGAGGGTTGGGTGGTGTGTGTGTGTGTGTGTGTGTGTGTGTGTGTGTGTGTGTGTGTGTGTGTGTGGATGATGGCTGTCACACTGATTGTACTCTAGGGCTGGGTGAGGATTGAAAATATGGAGTACACAGGGCCCTCGCCAGGGTTTGAAAAGTAGTGACGGCCTGGGGATGAGGATACAGTTTTGTTGGGGAGGGACGGTGGGGGGGGGGGGGGGGTGGGGGGGGATGTTGACCACACCACCAGATGTCACACACAGCGGACAACAAACTAACAAACGTACACTGAATTAGGCATGCACTCAGCTCGGAGAAGTTCTCATCCGCTGATTTCCCTATACAGGTTTTAGCATTTAGTCTCCAATTTTTCTTTTTCTTCTATGGGATCACAAAAAAATTCGGTGACCTCATAGCTGGCTACAGGCAAGGTTATGCATTGAGCAATGTGCACAAGTTAAGCCAGTCATCTCCAAACACATTCAGGGAGATATTTCCTGTAAGACAACACCTGCGTCATGTATCATTGTCTGTAAACCTTTCAATAAACCGGTCTTTCAGCACCACCACCCTGTCTAGAGGAGCCCAGTAAGAATCCCAAAGGTGGAGTGTGGCAGACACCCAGGTGGCGCCGTGTTCGAAAAGAGACATTGAATAAGTAACAGATTGAAAAAAAAAGTTTGCAGCACAACATTTTCCTTGGCCTCCGTGCTGGTATCCTGGGTGTCTCCGGGTCCATCTCTGTCTCAGTCACCCTCTCTCAGCCAAATATTTCAGCTATTCAAATCTCCGAGCCAAGAAATCCATTTCCCCTCACATTTCTTTTAAATCAAAAATGACCTCTGTCGTGGACATGAATAAACACTGAGTGTTCTTCGAGATGTTGTTCCAAGCTTTTCAAACAACCTAACACAGCTCACAGATGGACATCCTGATTAAACCAGATATATTATAATCATATTGTTGGTACAAATAAAAGATTTTGGTTTTGGTGCCTGATTACTTTGTTCTTACATGCAATTTCTTGATGATAGTTTGACATCCCCATTGCATTAAGCATTAAAGTAATAAAGTTACATGATATATATGATATATAAATCATTATACTATATATATAACTAATATTCAATTACATTAATATGCAATCAATACACCAACGATGTGTGTGCATGTGCCTACTTTGTCATGATCGCTGTATAATGGGACTATGCCACGTGGAGGTTAAAGTTATGATTGAAATGACATTGATTGAAATGACCAAATTAAACTGGAGTCTAGTCCCTCTCTCTCCCTCCCTCTCTCTTTCTCTGTCTCTCTCCTTATCTCTCTCTCCCTCTACCTCTCTATTTGTCTCTCTCTCTCTACCTCTTGCTCTCTCTCTCTCTCTCACACACACACACGCACACACGCGCACACACACACACACACACACACACACACACACACACACACACACACACACACATACATGTACACGTACACACACACACACACACACACACAAGACACAAGATGTGCACACAAAGTGGCCAATCCGTCCCATCTCAGTGATTTTAATCGGGGGGGGTTAGTGTCACACACTAAAATGAAGCTACCCTGTGAATCTGGCTCTTCAAACAAGCCGCGCTGCATTAGTTGAGTCCAGAGAAACCCTGTTTGTTTGCCCAGCGGGTGGAACAGGTGCGAGAGATGATACCTATTTCCCATAAAGGAAGATGCACCTGTTTGTTAAGCTTTTAAAGGGCTTTTAGCGTTCACTTCGGACGATCGACAATTTATAGTATGTACCCAGACAGACACAGAGAGAGATAGAGAGGGAGAGTGACAGAGAGAGAGAGAGAGAGAGAGAGAGAGGGTCTGGCTTCCAATACTTTTTATTGGCCTGATCAAACTCAGCCACAGATGAGCTCTATGTATAGACTTCATGGCGTCTATGGAATTCGTGGCCATCGAGGAATCTTCATCCATTCATGTCTATATGTCGGCTATTTTTGTTGCACAATACCCTGCCTATAGGCCAACTGTAAGAATACAAATGCAGGCCTTTGGCACTGAATAGTACAACATTTCAAGTAAAGTTTGAATTTAATTATTCACATTTGCAAGGTATTGTATGTGTTATTGTGTGTGCCTGTGTGTGTGTGTGTGTGTGTGTGTGTGTGTGCGTGCGTGCGTGCGTGCGTGCGTGCGTGCGTGTGTGTGTGTGTGTGGGCATGCGTGCGTGCGTGTATGTATGTGTATATGTGTGTGTGTGTGTTTTTTGCAAACTTATTTCCTGCAAAAATGTGTGCAGGCCTACATTTCTACAGCAAGAACATAAACACACCCCGAGTAGGCTCCTTAAGTCAATAACTCTCTATATTTGAAATTCTGGAGAAAAAAAATACACAATCATAGTCCTGAATTAGTGGTTATCATTTTTAGAAATTGTAATAGCAGTAACAGTAAGTATCCAGTTTCATAGCAATTGGTACAAAAAAACGTAGCTCTGTAGCCTACATTTTCAAAAAACAAAAGTCTTACGTATAAACTACCCTCCCCATTAGGGCTACTCCAGAATTCTGAGGAATTTATAGATGTGTGACGGCCAGGCAACTTCCTCTATATGCAAGTACAGCTACACATCGCTTTGGCTTGCACCAACTTTACTCCGCTCCCCTCTTTTATGGGACCTCATTGGAGTCGGACGCGTGGATAATGTTTAACCGCCTCTTCAGTGTCCCATAACTTTATTCGACTTTCACCTCATCGCATCTGCTGCCACTGTCACCTTCCAATGCACTCCTGAGGTTGAACGACTATAGACTACTCTTCACGCCAGCGCCCAAAAATGGTGAGTAACGCCCGGGGTTTCTTAACAGTTCACTGAGAATGTCAACATGTGAGCCCCGGTCGGAACAGCCTTTTTCATTTGGGGACTTTTATTGTGTCATCTCCTCGCAGGTTTCCGTCGCCAGGGTGCTGCTCGGTGTGCTCGGGTTAGCCTTGGTGGTCATCCTGATCGCAGTGCCCACCGCCATCTATTTGAACGGTGAGTCACGCGGCCGCCGAACACCGCCACCCATGTGACTCCCGCGGGGTTAGACGGGTTTGAGCGAGCGGTGCAAAGTTAATGTTTCGGAAACTAACGCGCTCCATACTGCATAGACCGCTACTGCATGTATATTGCCCACGGTTCAACGAAGTGCAACTCTAGCGCGCGCGCGCACGCACTGGCGCACACACATGCTTGCACACACGCATGCGCACACACACACGCACACGCACACACACACACACACACACACACACACACACGATTTTCAAGATTTCAAGATTTACAACAAGATTTCAAGATTTCCAGGCAACCATTCCTTTATCACTGTCAGATGGTCTGCAAAAGTAATTTAATATTATTAATCATTTTATTTCAAGCATTTTTTTTTCAGTTTACAGTGAGTGCTTGAGTTGAGTCACTGATGTCGGTATGATTCTGGTTATGCAGTAGGTCAACTTATACCGTGATGTAGTAGTTATGACAGTAAGGCCTATCATACCTAATGCGAGTGCGGCCAGGTAGCAATTTCTTAATTTCTTTATTCGTTTTTTGGACCAATCCAGCAATAACGACCGAAAGTGATTAAAGTGTCAGTTTGTAATACTTCTCGTTGGATAATGATCATTACCAAAAATGTTGTAGTGCTATGTCCTCATAGGCCGACCCATCCATCACCATCAGACAAACTGTGTCTACCATTAGAGCCGTACCCAAAAAACACTCATCACACCTATTACAGTACTCACTCAATGTGTGTGTGTGTGTGTGTGTGTGTGTGTGTGTGTGTGTGTGTGTGTGTGATCGCATGTGTTTCTGTGTGTGTGTGTGTGTGTGTGTGTGTGTTCGCATGTGTTTCTGTGTGTGTGTGTGTGTGTGTGTGTGTGTGTGTGAGTGAGTGCATGTGTGCGTGTATGTTTCTGTGTGTGTGTGTGTGTGTGTGTGTGTGTGTGTGTGTGTGTGCATGTGCGTGCGAGTGAGTGAGTGAGTGAGTGAGTGAGTGAGTGAGTGTGTGTGTGTGTGTGTGATCGCATGTGTTTCTGTGTGTGTGTGTGTGTGAGTGAGTGCATGTGTGTGTGAGTGTGTGCATGTGTGCGTGTGTGTTTCTGTGTGTGTGTGTGTGTGTGTGTGTGCGCGAGTGAGTGAGTGAGTGAGTGAGTGAGTGAGTGAGTGTGTGTGTGTGTGTGTGCACACGTACAGATATGGTTGGATCTCACCCTGGCTCACGTCTGTCCCTCCAGATGACAGTGACAGCAAAAGCAAAAGGCCGTTCAGCCTGGAAGATGTCTTCAACGACACATTCAACCCACGCTCCTACAACCTGAGGTGGATCTCAGGTGAAAGACCCCTTATAAGGAAACAGGAAACTGTGTGTGTGTGTGTGTGTGTGTGTGTGTGTGTGTGTGTGTGTGTGTTCACCCGTGTTTATTACAATGAAGGAGAGACCATGACGAATGATGATGTGAAATTCTCTCTCAAGTCCACAAACCCCGACCTAGGGTCAATATCGAACCACAAACTATTGGACTATTCTAAAGTCTTCCGTCGTCAGGGGCGGACCGTACTGTTAGGCAAACCAGGCACTTGCCTGGAGCCCCAGGCCCCATGGAAGGCCCCATAGAGGTCTTTATATTTCTTCCCCATATCTATATTGTTTTTATAAAAATCCTGTCATAATAGCAGCGCCGGGATGTCCAATTACTCACGCATTGACGGTCTCCCTGCTAACGTGCGAAGCAATCATGCAACTTCGGTACCCCAACCCCCCCCGCTCTGATCACCCCCCCCCCCCCCCCCCCATCAACAATTCTGGTCACCTTTGCCTGGAGCCCCCAAAGGGCTAAGTCCGCCACTGTCCGTCGTCATGACGCCGCCATGACATTTGTGTCGTCACGGTGTTCTGTGTGTGTTCCCCCAGACAACGAGTACCTGCACAAGACCAACGGCTCGGTGTACCTACACAACGCCCAATCCGGACAGTTTGCAGAGTTCTTGAACAGATCTCTATTTGTGAGTCTTGTAGCGTTGAGGGGATTGTGTCATTTTCGGTGGATTCGAGTTCCTGCGTCGGGTGACTTCAAAGATGCTAGCTGGAATGCGAAAACTTTGCACAAACCATTCGTACCATTCTCGTAAATCAATGGCAATACGGGAGAAAATTTTGTAAAAATGTTATCTCAGCCAAATTGACGTAACTTTAACAACAAACAACTTTAACGATAAAATGACACGCCAGTTACTGTTGGTACCGCATCCAAGTGTGGGACGTGAATCACAGTTTTGATCTCATTTGTTGCAGTCTTTGCGTTCCAGTTATGTCATCACACAGAGGGGTCACATGATTACCCGTACTCTCTCTATAAATTTCTGTAACCGCAGTCTCTACAAGGAATCGCCCAATGGCTACAGTCTAATAGACACCCTCAGTAATCCTGTTGAAGTCGGATTGGTTGGCATAAAACAAAAAGAAAACCTGGGTTCCTTGACCTTTTAACCTTTTAATCTGGCAGGTCGATCTCGAAGCCTATGAGTACCAGCTGTCGGCCGACCACAAGTACGTGGCGTTCGCGAGTAACTACTCAAAGGTACGCGCTCATTTCCCCTGGGGAGTCTGAAAAGTCGGTAAAAAATAAAATAAAGACAAATATTCATTAATTTTCTTATGAAAACAGCGACCACTGTTGTCGTCACTTTTATCAGTTGCATGATCAGTCCTCTCTCCTCTGTTCCCAATCAGCAATGGAGACATTCGTACAACGCCTCCTACACCATTTATGACGTCGTCAACCGGTAGGCATCCTCTCGCTCTACACCTTGAAAACCCCCCCCCCCCCCAATGAGTCGACGGCAGTATTTATCGCTAGAGCCATGAACCCTGACCCCTGATAGACGCTACGACCTGACTTCCTCTTTGGAACGTCGTGTGAAGGATAATGGCTATACAACCCCGTCGTCAATCCATTTGACAGACAGCGCAATTTGCTGGTCCCAGCGTACCCGTGGACGTCCTCATGCAGGGAGTGTAATCCTGGGCTACTTCTGGGTGGACACGCCCACGTGTGATGACAATGCAGGGTAGAGCTGAAATAATCTGTGGCTTATCAACACTTTTTGTATTTGAGAAAAAGTCAGGTCAATTACTAAATTGCATATAGTCGGAAGAGGATGTGATTATTGTGACTTCTGACTTTAAAGTCGGAATTCTGACTTCGCACTGAACCACACGCTGTCCTACGAAAGATACGGAAGAGGATTTTAAAAGGGGTTTAAAATCAGAATTCTGACTTTAAACTTAAAAAAAAACACATGTGTGGCCATAATCCTCTTCCATACAAATAGGATCCAAAATATTGAGTAGAAACAAATCGATCGGGTCACTCCAAATCTCTGAAGGTCCCCTTTAACCTTTAACCTTTAACCTTGTTTCCATGGATACAGGCAATTGGTAGACTCTGGAGTCAGAGACAACGTCCAGTTGTTAGCATGGGCCCCCGAAGGAAACGGACTGGTGAGTCAAAACAGAGGTTTACGCACGACAAAAATCTTAGACACTCCAACCGTTTTCTTTTCTCGGAATTGTCCCTAGATCGGATGTAGGGGAGTAATGTGAATAATGAGATATGATTGACACGTTAACGTATCCGATATATCCCTCGGCAGGCCTACGTCTGGGAGAACGACGTGTACGTGGCGACCAACGCCACCAGCCCAGCGGGGAGGGTCACGCACAACGGAGAACACAACGTCATCCTGAACGGCATCCCAGACTGGGTGTACGAGGGTGAGTGGTGAGGGTGTGTTTCAGTGCCGCCGAGTTGACATTTTTGGTTTGAAATGATGCAACAGGAAATGGCCATGCCAGGCCAGTTGCAACGTCAACTGAAAAATAAAATGAGATTGCGGCTCACTCCACTTCAGGGTGTGGTCAACTGGATTCAAGCGTGAGACGAGGGCAATTCCAAAAAGAGAAGTTTTATTCACTTCCCACAAAACAAACCGAACAATAAATAAACATAAAATAAACCAATGGTTCCAAAAATACAAATTAACATTTGAAAAGAATAAAAGAAAAGCTGTTGGCAATTTTCTAGCTGAACTACAGCATAATTTAGCCCAACAAGAGGGTGTAAGTAGCGGCCTTGCGTCAAGCCACCTCTTCCTTAACCCTCCCAACAAACAATGTGACACCCCTTAAGTAGGCCACCTAACTAGTCACAGGTGGACCAATCAAGGCCCATTAGGCCATACCATGTGTCAGGGGGGACCATTTCAAACCTAGCAATCAAACCGTCCTGTCGCTGGAAGTGAGAAAGGTTTCACTTTCTCACAGAGATTTAAGCAACTTCTCCAAGACAATCTATGTCACTTATTTTTTTTTAATCATATTTTGCTCAATTTGTGTCTGTTAGCCTTGGTGTTAATACCTTCTTTGTGTGGTGGTTTGATTAATTGGTGGATTTTGAGGAGACTATGACACAATATTAAAGGTGACATATTATACCACCGGGTGTGAGTGGGATTAGCCGTTACAAGCCGCTTTGAAAATCGGCTTCTTCTGACATCACAAGTGGGCGTGTCCACCTAGATGTGTGCTGGATAGATCGGTCTACCAGCCTACCCAGTGGACCGTAGCAAACGTTGCTCATCTATCCGTCATACATCTAGGTGGACACGCCCACTTGTGATGTCAGAAGAGGCCGATTTTGAAAACGGCTTGTAACGGCTCATCACACTCACACCCGGTGGTATAATATGTCACCTTTAAAACAAAACTCTAAACTGTAACGATGTGCTGATGGGCAAAAGACCCAAATCAGGAGTTTATTCGTCAACGCCCGCCCCTCTTTCTTTCCCTCTGTCAGAGGAGATGCTCTCGTCCAATCAAGCGCTCTGGTGGTCGCCGGGCGGAAAGCACGTGGCCTACGCCGAGTTCAACGACAAGGGCGTCCACAACATCGAGTACTCGTGGTACGGAGACGAGCAGTACCCCACCACGGTCGTCATCCCCTACCCCAAGGTCAGTCCCGCAAAATCTTTCGTAATCGTCACTTCCGAAAAACAGTCTCGAGCCTAGGAGCGGGAAAAGTATGGCAACGCTCCATTCACGTCGGCACATAAAAGGATAATTTTCGGTTTCTTGTTTCGAGTCACGCTAGAAATACGAACCAAACTTCGCGCTCCATGTGCTGTGCGCTTAATAAAGAAAAAAAGTACAATGCATTTTTGGCTTTGTTCGGTCTGAATGTGATTAGTTTTTTTTCCGACTGGAACGGATCGATTTTTCGTGCATGTTTATCCAGCAGTGTAAAGTATATTTAACCGTTGCTAGTGTGTTGACCCTGTGCTGCACTGCACCTGTAGGCATCGTAAAGATGTTTAAAGGTGACATATTATACCACCGGGTGTGAGTGGGATTAGCCGCTACAGGCCGTTTTGAAAATCGGCCTCTTCTGACATCACAAGTGGGCGTGTCCACCTAGATGTGTGCCGGATAGATCAGTCTACCAGCCTACCCAGTGGACCGTAGCAAACGTTGCTCGTCTATCCGTCACACATCTAGGTGGACACGCCCACTTGTGACGTCAGAAGAGGCAGATTTTCAAAACGGCTTGTAACAGCTCATCACACTCACACCTGGTGGTATATTATGTCACCTTTAACCCTACCTGCATGCTCCCTAATCCCATTGTTTGTCTGGAAAATGACCAACGGTTTGACAGATCTTTTGGGTAGACATACACCATCTCGGATATTCAGCTCGAATCTCCATCTTGTTTCTCTGCTTGTTGTTTGGCCGGCAGCCTGGAACCCCCAACCCTGTGGTCAAGCTGTTTGTTGTCAACGCCGCCAACGTTACGGCGGTCATGCCGGTTGTCATGCCGACCTCCTTTACCACAGGGTAACGTACAACGCAGTACAGTACCGCGCAATCCTGCATAGCAGAGCAGGCCTTTTGGGACTCACTTATGGGTGTACCTTCGCCACAGAACCCAACAGAACATTTTGTGCCGCATTTTAAATGACCCTGTCAAAAAGAATGAACATTTCTACAGCTGTATTGTCCTTCATGCAATGTTCCTTTTCCAGTCTTCGTGAATATTGACGATCAAATCTCCCATTTTTATTTTTATTGTGGCCGCTTGGTCTACTAACGGCCCACAGATTGAAAAACAAATCAGATAGTTTAAATACTTTTACCCAGAAGTGTGTCACGTATACACGATAGAAGAATGTCTGTTTCGGTTGCGTTAATATTCCTTTAATCCCTGTTCTAAAGCGAGCATTACCTGGCGACGGTCACCTGGGTAACGGACGAACGCCTGGCCGTCCAGTGGCTGAAGAGGAAGCAGGAAGACCTCCTCCTGCAGATCTACGACTTTGACGGGAAATCCTGGAAAGCTGGGGAGGTGACCCAACCTATCTACAACTTTATCTATCCAGCTATCAATGACTCTGTCCAGCTATATGTCTATCACTCTATAACTCTATCTATCTGAGTATCTATCCATCACTCACTCTATCACTCTATCTGTATCTGAAGTTTATTGAGGATTTTGTAAGGTGAACCACAGAGGATGCTGTTGCAGTAGTCAAGTCTGGAAGTTATGAGGGCATCTATCACTCTATATATCTATCTTTGCATCTATCCATCTATATTTCACTCTCTCTATCTGTTTATCTGTCTGTCTGTCTGTCTGTTCTATCAATCCATCCATCTACTGATCCTTCTACATATTGATAAGTCTTTGTTATATACTGTATATCTCTAACTGAGCCTTCCTTATTAAGTGTATCATTTCCCATTGTTTCCAGAGCCTGGCATTGAACCAACTCAATGGCTGGATTGGAAGGGTATGTGGCTTTATAATTTACACCGATAATAGAAGCGTCTTTGTGTCTGTTAGTGCATGTTAGTTTATGGCACACACTCCAGTAGAACTAGCACGTCAGCATGTCAGTTAGCATGTCATAAACACTGTGATGGCGCTTGCATGCTAGCATGTTAGCGTAGTACGCGTTGATAACAATAATGACGCTAAAGATAATGCTAGCATACTACAAATGTTAGTGAGATGGTTAGCATGCAACGCACACACAGTGATAACGCTAGCGTGCTAACATGTTAACGTGCCGGAAAGAAGGCCATTAAAAGCGATGTTCTCAACCACGGCGGCCCTCTTATAGTTTTCCCCAGACGAACCTGTGTTTGCGGTGGACAGCGATTCATATTACCTGGTGATGAGCAACAGCCACGGATATAAACACATCCATCATGTGGTCGGGGTGAGTGGCGGTCTGTTCTGCTTTTTACCACGTTTACTCACGGGGTATTCTTAGAGACTGGGCTAAACACAAGGTCAACACAGTGGGCATGGGCTGTTCATCAAGTATGACACATTCATTGTTCAGTGTGTTTGGGGAAAAGTAGAATCAACATGTGAGTCTAAGTTAAGGTGACCATTTCTGAGACAAAATCCGGGGACATTTTGGGTTCAGCGGTGTAAAAACCTCCAAACATGTAGTGTTTTTGTCATAGAAAACTAAAACGGGGACGCTGCCCTTACCCTGGCAGACGGGATTGTTGACGTGGGGGGTGGAACGGGTTTGCGGGCGGACGGGATTGTTGACGGGGCGGGGGGGGGGGGGGGGGGGGGGGGGGGGTGCGGGTTTACGGTCAATAGTGAATCATTAGACACAGGCCCAAACAAAAACATTTCAAAGGAGAACACACTCTGGCTGCAGCATTTTTGTATTTTGAGTAGCCAGTATTTAAATTGAGCATGTTTCCTTCATCTCTGATGAACCATTGATCGTCATCATGCTGAATGCTAATTTTATGATGTATTACAGTACATTTATTACATATTGTACCTATTTATTACATATTAACTATATGGTGAGGGAAACACTGAGACATCAAAGCCTACAGACTTAGATAATCGGGAGATAATGATCACATTAACAGGGTCTAAAGGTGGTGGGAGGAATGCTACAGTCCCGAAGAACTGCGTTTAAGGTGACACTTTGTCCTTGTGTCCGACAGGGAGTTGCCAAGCCCATCACAACCGGGACGTGGGAGGTGGTCGCCATCCAAAAAGTGACGGCTGATGACACCGTGTAAGTTTTGATTGGTCGTCCATGAGCCTAAGTGGCGGGAAAAGTTCACAAGATGGTTGCCTGGCTGCCAAAACAAGATCACGATTTACAGTTTAAAGTGGATTCCGACACACACATTACATCTGCACTATATAGCTTTTATACTGCAGCTATTAACTTTCTATTTAATTCAGTGTTTAATTTTTGTCCCAACCATGTGGAATACTCAGACAGTGACTGTTGTCTGAAAATGATGTAGCTGAACATTTAGCCAAAACTCAAGACACTGTTTGCTACTCTATTTATTTGTTTTATACAAATTATAAAACCTTTTTTATTATGAAATCTTGATTTAAGAAGTGAAGCAATGTGACGATCAAGAGCAGTGTAAAATAGAGACACATTAAAGGAGCACAGAACTGTTGTTCTTATTCTTATAATGACATGTTCATACTATATGTTATGATATCACTATCACTAATACTACTTAACTGTGATCTTTTTCTGTCCCCAGGTATTATTCAAGTAATGAAGACGGTGCTAGGGCGGGAGGCCGCAATGTTTACAAGTAAGTTGTTGTGTGTGTGTGTGTGTGTGTGTGTGTGTGTGTGTGTGTGTGTGTGCGTGCGTGCGTGCGCGTGTGTGTGTGTGTGTGCGCGCGCGTGTGTGTGTGTGTGTATACGTGTGTATACAATTAGTATTGATGCATTACTAAATACGACTGCATTTTAAATATATATATATATAAATTTAGTTGTAACTACTATTTATCGCTCACATGTAAATCATTCGTGTGTGTGTGTGTGTGTGCAGGTTGAGCCCCGGGGGAACGCCAGAGTGTCTGACGTGCACACTTCATAAAGACTGCCAATACAACGCGGCCTACTTCAGCCACCACGCCTCCTTCTACCGGGTGTCCTGCCAGGGTGCGTCCACACACACTGGATCTGTAACTGTTCTCTGGAGTCTTCGTTGGCAAGCTTCAGGGCATTTGGAGAAAGCCCTGAAGCTTGCTTGATTTAGCTTGGAGCCGGACGTATACGACCGAAAAACTCCTGCGAAGCTACTGCCTCAAAGCACGCGACTAGCTCGCTAGCTTTAGCTAAAGGTCTGCCGTGCTCCGACAGACACTCGCACACTGGTCGTGAGCGGCGAGTAGCCGGGTAGACGGGTAGACTTGAAATGTAGGCTGTCAAATCACTTCGTTCCTGCTGAATGAGGTGATTGTACAGGCCTGTGACAGCCACAGATACCAGATCTTCTTTTTTAATTATGTCAGAGCATTTGATTTAGTGAATGCAGTTGGGATGGGTTAAAGAAAATGAAAAACAAATATGACAAAAGAATATTGTAAAATAGTCCCACCCATTATTTCATTGTTTTTCTGTTTCTATTTGTTTTTCTGTCTTTGCTTAATTCCCTCTTTGTTTGTTTATTTGTTTATTTTGTATTCCCACTTTGCGTCCTTTGCCATATTGCTTGCTTGAGTCATGGGTGACTTTGTTTTCCTGTGTTGTCTCAGGTCCGGGCAGTCCACGTTACTCCCTCAGGAACAACGTCAACAAAACAGGTACAGAACAACACAACATTTCAAGTTACAGTTAACCGTTACAACAGTACAAGTTACACTCAACTCAACTCAAATTCAATTGACAATTGCACAAAGCGAGCTTGATAAGCAAGTGTGCGTCCCGAATCTGTTTAATTTCACCGGGGAGTTAAACACCATTTGGCATCCTATAGGAAGCAAACCAAAAAACATCTAGCCCCACTACGTTTCATTTCTGGATCACGGTACAAACACAAAGTGAAATCCCTGCTCCGTGTGCTTTTTGTGGATGTCCACGTGCTAAAAGACTGCAGAGTATCGGGGTATGTACCCTGAACCCTTTTTTTCCCCCCCGCATTAACAACCCTGAGGTGTGTTTGGTGTCTGTAGAGGACACGGTCCTGGAGGACAACGCTCGGTTCCTCAACGTCATCGCCGACATCCAGACCCCCACCGTGCAGCGCGGCGTCCTCACGGTCGGAGGGATAGGTAAGCTCCCGGGAAAAAAAAACGGACGACTTATCGGAAGTCAACACGGAAAACACACGCCGATCCACGTCTTAAAGGACCTCACTGATGATTCTAGAATCGTAACACTCTCTCCTGGCTTCACTTCAACCACTGTTACCGTGGTCATTTGTCAAAATATAGTATTTTATAGTAACTATGATATTGACTTTGACGTACCGATTCCGACGAAGAGCATTTGGCGGGAGTGCGCTTTCCAGCAAGACGTTAATAATAGTAGCACTTCAGCGAATTGGCGCCAAAATACGTGACGTGTTATCGCCGTGCAATGAGAGACGTGACAACGGTTTAACCACCCGGAACGGTATCGTCCTTTGAGGAGGGTGAAGTGATTTTCACGTTGTCTCTTTTGTTTTTTCCAGACATCGAGTATCAAATGACTTTACCGCCTGGCTTCAGCGAGTCGAAGAAGTATCCCTTACTGGTGGACGTGTAAGTGAATACATTTGTGTACCGTTATTCATGTTGTGCCCCGCGCTGTGTACAAGTGTTTGTTCCCCAAGGGGGGGAAGGCTTCAGGGTGGGCCAGGGTGGAGGGGCTGGAACGGAGCGTGGATGTATTATAGTGAGAGGAATATCTTTATACAAAGATTGTGATCTGAACGACCACAGGAGGAAACCAACTATTAGAACGAGCTGTAAACAAACCCATGGACTACTGATGACAATTTATATGGCCGCCTGTGATGTGCACCCAAGTGCCTGCCTTTATGGTCGCTGTGCGTGAACTTTGCCCGTGTGTTGTGTGAGTGGGTCGGTGAGCCTGCACCCTCATGTAGCAACAAGCATGGGCAGAAAATTGTGTGTGCTTTTACCAAGAACTGTTGGAACGGGTGAATGTGTGTGTGTGTGTGTGTGTGTGTGTGTGTGTGTGTGTGTCCGTCTGTCTGTCTGTCTGTCTGTCTGTCTGTCCGTCCATCTGTCGGTCGGTCTGTGCGCGTTTATGTGTGTCTGTGTGTGGGTGTGTGGGTGTGTGGGTGTGTGTGTGTGTGTGTGTGTGTGTGTGTGTGTGTGTGTGTGTGTGTGTGTGTGTGTGTTAGGGGAGGACAAAAAAAGTTTGGGAACCATTGGGTAAAGTAAACAAAGTTCCCACCACTACAACACAAATAAACCAGTTTAACAATCTTCCTTCCTGTGAAAAACCCACAAACGTCAGTCATCATAAACCAACACTACGTGCAAAATAAATCATCCCCTTTGTGAGTTTGTGAGGTACTAAGACGAAACCCAGGTGGGTAATCCATCAATATCCATAAATCTTTTTATTTTATGCGTGCGTCTCAGGCAAAAAACACAAAGCGATTAAAGTAAGTCTGGTCACCTAAGGGCACTCGAAACCTTTCCGTGCCTCATAATCGCACGCAACACCTTATTCATAAACTCAAAGCCAGTTCACACCTGTTCCACCCCTCCACCCTCCACCACCCCCCCCCCATCCCTCCAGATACGCGGGTCCGTGCAGCCAGAAGGCTGACTACCGCTACAGCCTGGGCTGGTCCGCGTACCTGGCCAGCTCGGAGAACATCATCGTGGCCAGCTTCGACGGAAGGGGAAGCGGTTACCGGGGCGACAAGCTAATGCACGCCATTTACCGGCGCCTGGGAACCTTTGAGGTGGAAGATCAAATCGCCGCTGTCCAGTAAGTGGATGAAGGAGGATGAGGTGTTCAACTCTGTCGTTGTACCCCGCCCGGCAACAGCAAAGCATTTTCCTTTTTTGGACAGCCTATTTTTTTGAGAAAGTATTTCCCAATATAGAGCCCTTGGATCTATATTTGGAGTGTAAATGCGCACACGTGTGCCTGGATGGTTGCGTACGTACGCATGTAGCAATCGTGTTCAGATAGCGTGGTACTTAAAAAAGGGTGTGTTATCGTGAACACATCAAGTGAGGATGTCCTGTGCGTGCTTTTATCACAAGGAAAGTGTGAGTCACTGGTGGACAGTAAAGAGTCCAGGGTCGTTATTGGTCCAATTAAGTTCTAGTAACAACCTTTGTTAAGTAACACATTCCCTTTAGAGACGCCATGACACAGATGTTTTATGAATCGTCCTACTTGTTGGCTCCCTTCCGAGCATTATTTTTTAGTTTTACTTCCAAGTGAAGTATGACACAGCTTTGTTGAATGCTCGATTCTGATTGGTCAATTACGGCCTTCAGCAGTCTGTTATTTGTGTATAGCAAACTAGTCCTATGAATAAGACACCACTGCAATGGACACTGTAGAATCGAACCAAATCTCGCTGTACATTATCCCTTGCATAATAAATAATAATTAATAAATAGAAGTCTTATTGCTATTAATAACTTATGAACTACACATCAGTGTCAATTATAATGTAATGTTTATTTCAGAGAAATGACGAAAAAGGGCTTCATTGACGAGAAGCGGATTGCCATTTGGGGCTGGGTATGTTCTGCATACGTCGTCATTCCATTTGAACCTCACGTTTCATGTCTGTCACTCAAGCAGCCCACACTATGTGCTGAAAGAGAGAGCCAATCACAGAAAGACATACATACCAACACGCTCCACACTGTGATCACACATCAAAGGTGTCATTTTAAATATAAAACGTTGAATATAAATGTTAATAATAATTAACATAACAATAAGTTATAATAATGTCTTTATTTTTATTTCTCCACAGTCCTACGGAGGCTACGTAACCTCCATGGCGTTAGGAGCAGGAAGTGGAGTGTTTAAATGTGGAATGGCCGTGGCACCAGTGTCCAAGTGGGAGTATTATGGTATGTCCCGCTGCGACAGGATTATAATGTTAATATATTATGGAGGTCAACACAGATCCCAATAAAGTTCAACGAATGATAGCCATTTTAATGATTGAAATTGTTATTAATTGTTAAATATACACTCACCCCATTAACTAGTTTGGCGAGTTTACTCCTAACAAAGACAGTGTGATAAGTTATTGCAGTTATCGCATCATGTATGAAAGTACCAGAGATGTTTTTCTTAAATTTTGTGTTGCAGATTCTATCTATACGGAGCGGTACATGAACGAACCTCGGGACAACCAATATTTCTACATGGTAACTACAGCTTTGTGGCTGATTGTAATGCTGTACCTGTATAGTTGCATTTGCTAATTATCTGCGTTCCTTTGTAGAATTCAACAGTCACTGCCAGGGCCAAAGCGTTCCATTCGGTGAAATACCTCCTGGTTCACGGCCTAGCAGACGGTACGACCTCAGGCGTCACGTAACCAATCGAAACAGACAGACAGTAGATAGATAGACAGAGCTCAAGCCCAGCGAAAATGTATTACTGTGAAGCACTGCCCCATTTCACATCGCCTCTTTGGGAGACAGGCTTACAGGTCTGTTTCTTGTCAGGACGGGTTGAGAGTAGAATTACTGCCCCCTTGTGGTCAGAGATCGATTGAACGCTGCTTTAAATCTGCGTGTTGTTGTTTTTCTAGACAATGTCCACTTCCAGCAGGCAGCACAGATCTCTAAAGCATTGGTGGAGACAGAGGTCGACTTTGAGGCCATGGTGAGTATTTAACACATGCACACATACACACACAGACACACACAAAGATAAGGAATAATGTATGTTCACGTTTATGTCATTTCCTGTTGCGTTCTGCAGTGGTACACCGACAAGGACCACGGCCTGGGCGGCGCAGCTTATGAACACGTCTACACACACTTGAGTCACTTCCTGCTCAGATGCTTCGCCTGAAGAATCAATGCAACAAAAAAAAACGACAACAGTGTAGTTCACCTGAAATCAAATAAGACAATAAACTCGAATCATAAGAAGCTTGAATCTTGAATTTAAAAAAGCTATTGAGTCATAACATGCAGAACAGTCAAATGACTGAGAGCCAATGTAGGTAAAGTAGGTGGGTTGAAAAACAATTTAAAAGGGCTTTATGAAGTTGCTTTGTGTAAATGATAATGAAGTTAATGGTTTGTTTTTAAATAGTTTGATCAAAAGTGATTGATATGCCAAAGATATTGATCATATTTTTTTTAAACAGTCAACGTCTTTTGGTTTCTACGTTGCCATCCAGTAATTTGCATAGTTTGTAGGCAAGCAAATGTAGGCCTATGGATGAAGGAATACATTCATTTTCTCAAGTGGAACATTTATGCATCCACTTGTTTTGCACTACCCATTTTGGTAAATTATAACTCCTTTAATGTACATGACTTCAGTTATATAAATATTTCTTGTGGTTTGCTATGTGTTTTTGTCATTGCGGAATTAAAGAATGAAGTAGATTCTGATTTAAATGTGTGTCTAGTTTTTGCTTTTTTTTATTTAGCAGACACTTTATCCAAAATGAGTAACATAGCCACATAAGTTGCATTTATATAAAATACATAACGTAGATCCAACTAGCCAATCAGAATCATGCTCGTGGGGCTGCCTTCCATTTTCATTGTAGCCTAATGCGTTAAGCTAGCTGTGATAAACGGGTTCACCCCAAAAAAAGAGTTTTCTTTGGAATTGACAACCCTTAAAAAAACATAAACCCCAATACAACCCAAACAAAACGTTACAATACATTCTAACTTTATTATAATTAATGTTTGTCAAACTCTTATCATCAACCCCCCCCCCCCCCCCCCCCCCACCAAAAAAATAATTATGGGTCACGCCATGCGGCCGTTAGCATACGCGGTGCAACGCAGGTACTGCGTCTTGATGACACAGTAGCTGCGTATCTGGACGGTATTATTCCCCCGGTGCTTTTATTGGACAGGATGATGTTTGATTTCGACACCTAAGTGACAGCCCATCACACGCATGGCCGCAGGCCTCGGCCCGTGAATCCGGTTAAAGTGTCCTCCGATTTGATCCGGGTCTAATGGGTTGCGAGTAACGACCGGGTCGGGGTAGGTGTGTGTATATAAAGGCCGCTGGCCGTGTCTAGACCTTCAGATTCGCTGGAACTATCCCACACAGACACCCGCCATCCCATTTTTCTTTCTTTTGTCTTTCTCTTTTTCTTTTCTTCCCGTCTGGAATTTGTTTTTTTTTTATCCAAGGTGGGTTTTGCTTGGTGTCTTTTACGTTTTTCACATGGACTGAAAAAGATGCCTTTTATTCAGTTTTCTAAGATGCCGTTTTCTCTAAAAATGTACTTTAAGGGTAAAGGATAACTTGTGTGGATGTCTGCCTGTAAGAGTGTTTGTGTAAATTTTCTCATATTTAATGTATGTGTGTGTGTGTGTGTGTGTGTGTGTGTGTGTGTCTTTATGTGTATGTGTGTGTGTCCTTATGTGTATGTGTGTGTGTGTGTGTGTGTGTTTGGTCCTTTATGTACGTGTGTGTGTGTGTGTGTGTCCTTATGTGTATGTGTGTGCGTGTGTGTCTTTATGTATGTGTGTGTGTGTGTCTTCATGTATATGCGTGTGTCTTTATGTATGTGCATGTGCGTGCGTGCGTCTGTGTGCGTGCGTGTGTGTGTGCGCATGTGCGTGCGTGAGACAGATCATGGCAGTGAAAGGAACCCGCTCTCTGTCCGCCGTCCTGTTGCTGCTGCTGGCCGTCCACTACAGCTGTCAGCTGCCCCTGCTCGACGACGGGGAACACTCAAGGTAACAGAGTGACCTCTGACCTCCTCACAAGAACCCCCCCCCCAGTTGACCTTTGACCCGTAGGATTCATTAAGCAGACGCTGCTATCCAAAGCCAGCGAGGCTGGGAACAATCAAAGAGTAGCTACCGAAAGCAGCGAGCTATAAGTGCTGTACGACTTAGTTTGAAAAATAGAACAACTTGACTTGACGAGTGCAGCAAGATGAATTATCGGTCTTTTGTTTTGAGAACAGATTCAGATTTTAAACGCTGTTTTTTTCCTCTTATCGTCTTCTTATTGTATTGCAGCATGTAGACAAGACATACACGATAAAACACAACATGAATAGGCATACCGCAAAGTACAAGACCTTCGATGTTTGCAACAAAATGCAAAAAAAAACGTTAAAAATCGACTGATACAAAACATCACATAACAAGACCTTGGTACGATAAGAAAGCACAGACGCTGCTGTTGGGTCAGATACAGGTCATGATAAGCAGCCGTGTCTTACCGATGGAGCGTTCTGTACATATGAATAGATAAGATTCAATGACCATGAATAAGGCTAATTCAGTCATATTACGCCTGGAGTGTTGAGTGAATTTAATTATGGCTCTGTTATTAATTTAAAAAGATATACAAATACAAAAGTTAACGTTTTAAATTCACTGTGCTTTGAATTCAGATCTAATTTGTTCCTTGTTGCTTGAATTGTTAATTCAAGCAACACCTTGCCTACTTGACAAAAAAATATATATATGTAGGGGAGATATAGGGGAGCCTATATTCAGGACCTTGAATTCGGCATAAAGCAGGATTTTCTTCGGTGGCCCCTGGAGAATCTGTGCTCTGATAATTGATACAGATATCACTTTTTATTCTTGCCTCGTTGTCGCCCCCTACAGCCCAGAGACAGAGAGGACAGAGGTGGACGAGTCGAAAGAGAAGCGGCATTCGGACGGGACGTTCTCCAGCGACTACAGTAAATACCTGGAGGACAGGAAGGCACAGGACTTTGTCAAGTGGTTGATGAACAACAACAAGAGAGGAAGGTTTGTATGTGTGTGTGTGTGTGTGTGTGTGTGTGTGTGTGTGTGTGTGTGTGTGTGTGTGTGTGTGTGTGTGTGTGTGTGAGCTACTTAAAGGTGGAGTGTATAGATGTCGTCTGAGGAATGGCCTTGGCAGAATATTATTATTTATGTTTTAATAAGTGTATAATCCCAAGAAAATAAGAATGGTTGTGTTTGAATTGCCTAAGAATGAGCCCTCGGGTCCTCTTCCACGGAGTCCGCCATTTTTCAAGTAGCCCAGAACAGACGACTAGAGAGGAATCGTTTTAAATGTTAAATCAGAATGAGTTTAATAGTTTAATAATAATATCTCACTTGTAAGCTATGACCTATAGTTTTAGAGACTTAATAACTAAACGCAAAGGATACATCTATCAAGGAACCTCGTAGCCGATGACATAATTTGTCATCAAAGATATATAGCTGATAATATTATAGTGATACGATATTATAATATTGTATACAATATTGCGCCTGCATTGGTTTTGGGGTGTCAGGAATAAAATTACAATGCTACAATTTTTTTTATCTCCCCTGCCAGTTCCCCGCCAGCGAAGCGTCACGCGGACGGCACATACACCAGCGACGTGAGCGCCTTCCTGGAGGAGCAGGCCGCCAAGGACTTTGTAGCCTGGCTCAAGAACGGACAAGTCCGAAGAAAGTAGGCCCCTACGCCCCCTACGCACTCTGCCACTACCTACACTGTGTGCCGCCACCAGTGGGGCCACTGCGCTGTACTACCTAGGTTTGACCACCAGATGGCGATGGAGAGAGAGAGAGAGGGGGCGAGGAGATTTCAGAGAGACAGAGAGAGATGCTTGTCACCGCTTGCGTTCGTTCTTTTCCGCAGCAAACTTTTCCGTTTTTTTCTTTCCCTTTTTTCCCGAAGCCCTGTGCTCATGTTTACTGTGTTTCGTGCTGACAATAAATCAAGATAACCATTGTTCAGTGTTGATTTGACTAAGCGTAATTGTGCCAATGTGTACGTTTGTAGGTGTGTGTGTGTGTGTGTGTGTGTGTGTGTGTGTGTGTGTGTGTGTGTGTGTGTGTGTGTCGTTTGTGTGTGTATGTGTGTTTGTGTGTGTCGTTTGTGTGTGTCTGTGCATACATTTATACATGTATATATATATGTGTCGTTTGTATGTATGTGTGTGTGTGTGTGTGTGTGTGTGTGTGTGCGTGCGTGCGCGCGTACATACGTGTATACATTTATACATGTATGTATTTTTGTTTCGTTTGTGTGTGAGTCTGTGTTTGTGTGCGTATATACGTGTATACATTTATACATGTATGTGTGTGTGTGTGTGTGTGTGTGTGTGTGTGTGTGTGTGTGTGTGTGTGTGTGTGTGTGCGTACATACGTGTATACATGTACTGTATATGTGTTGGTTGTGAGATGATTTGACCTAAATGATCATATACATGCAGACACGCAATCACTCACACACAATCGGTTCAAAACATCAAAAGTCTGATAATGAGCCAATCACGGATGAATGAATGAATGAACAATAAATCTCCCATAATCAAATCGATTAATCAATCCTTTCCACTGAAAGACTGCCTGGCTCACACATCAACTGCTGATGCTAGTGAGCCGGAAAATGAGAAGGGGTGGGGGGGGTTGGGGCGGCGTTTCTATCAGATTGGTTTAACACGCCGACGCAACGTGTTTAATGTGTGTGTGTGTGTGTGTGTGTGTGTGTGTGTGTGTGTGTGTGTGTGTGTGTGTGTGTGTGTGTGTGTGCGTGCGTGCGCGTGTGTGTGTGTGTGTGTGTGTGTGTGTGTGTGTGTGTGTGTGTGTGTGTGTGTGTGTGTGTGTGTGTGTGTGTGTGTGTGTGTGTGCGCGTGCCCAGATCTGTCACGGGAGAGATGGATGAGGTGGTGCGTAAGAGGCATGTGGACGGCAGCTTCACCAGCGACGTGAACAAAGTGCTGGACGCCATGGCTGCCAAAGAGTATTTACACTGGGTTATGACCTCCAAACCATCCGGGGAGAGGTAACGAGCTGCGGCTAAACACACTCATCTACAGACTCTCTATGGCCGATGGACTCTTCTGTCAGCGGTTTTAGGCTAGTATCTAGTTCTGTACCTGCCACAGAAATGTGACATTGCAATGGAATTCATTTAAATGTACATTTAGGGTATTTAGCAAATGTTTAAGCGACTTACAATAAGTACATTTGTCTGGAAAATATATGCCCCGATTTTGTGATAAATTGCGGCATATGCTGAAGCTATATAGCCTACTGCAATCTTTTTTGGATATTTTTGGTAAATTTATAGATTTGAGTTGTGTAGGCCTACTTTAAAAGTCACATGCTCTAGTTTGATGTACCCTTTTTTTGAGGACAGTGTTTTGCTTAAAAATATGTGTTTACATCTTATCAATGCCTTCATCTTCATTTTTCAGTAACAGCTAACATCAGACTTGGGTCGATTGTCTATTTGATATTTATTTATTTCCTTCCACAGTAAGAAACGACAAGCGCAAAACTGAGTCTTCAAGGGATGCTGTGGTGTACTTTATTTAATGCTCTTTTATATCTAATGGAAAAAAAAAGCCATACAACTCCTTATGGGGTTACACTGATGTTTAAATGCATGTCTTTAGTAGCCCTGTGCGATATACAGTTCTTCCTTAGGGTTTTATGAAGTGCACCGGAAAAACTTTGAAAACAAGAAAATATTTGTTTTTCTACTCATTTAAATTATTGTCTATATTATTTTCTTGCGTGCGTTTCAACAAAGGTAGAATATGAACACAACATTTTTCAAACTCAGGTAGGCCTATGCAAAAATGAGTCATTGAGAGCTCTGATAGTAAAATTAGTTTTTAGCACACAATGTCAACCCTGTTCTTCTGAATAAAGTTTTTTTGTTGCATTTGTGTCTCATCGGACTCTAGGGCAGAAGCACTTTTCGTACATTTCGCACAGAAAAACATTTTGGGTACCATATTGTGAAGTGAAACACTACAACTGCATGTCCTGCCTTTGAAAACAAAAGAACAAGTTGTTTGTTTTAACATCATTACTTTGGTACGGCTGGCTCGTAATTTGAAATGAACAGAGGCTTAAAAGTGACATGTTGTTCTCATTTAATGTAACATTTTAGCCATTCATAATATATATATAATTATTGAAGACGGCAGCTGTTTGTAACATCTCTTTATTTGCTCTCTTGTTCTCTCGCACGCACTCTCACACCAAATCACAATGTAATAACAAATTGGAAACTGATACATGTCTATGCAGAAGACTTAAATTGAACATAAATTTCCAGCTAAAACTACCAATTTTAAGGCAGAATTTCACACGAATGTGGCCAAAATACGTGATATTGATATTTTGACCAATTAGTTTGTTCTACTGAGCTAGGAGCCATCACTTGGACAGTACAATGGGAAAATAACATCTACACAAAAGTGAACTGGCCTTCAACACTGGTTCAAAGTTAGTATATAATATATGAGCAACATTTTACAAGGATAAAATATACTATATATTATACATCGTCTTTTCTATTTATCAAACACTGCCCTTCTTGGAGAAAAGAAGACTATTATTGCATCTCTCAAAGTAGCCATGGTCCTGTTGAGGGGCAGTAGAATGCAGCCTGGCCCTGAACAGATGGAATGAACGATGGGTAACACACTTAAAGGATTAGCTTCTGCGCTAGCAACAGTGGAAGCATGTCAATGGTTGACGCTTACGGACAGGAATCATAAATCAAAAACCTGCGGATGACTAATGTAAATATATATATATACATACATATACACATACAGTATATCATGTAATTGAACACAGTGACCCATACGTTTGGGCAAAAGTGACAGGAATGCAAAAAGCTTAACTAAGCTATTAGCGCAGCAAGTTCCTGTAGCTCAGCCGCCATGCTAGTTTTGATAATCTTTTGTTTTTATCTTTTTTTTACGCTGGCCCTCCCCCCCACCCCCCCAAAAAAATTATAAATCTGTCCTTTCTTGGCCGTAGAGACAATATTTAACAGGGTAAGTGCTATACACTGATAAAAAAAAAAGACAATGAAGACAGTTTTTAAAGATAATAAAATGACATAGCCTAGTGAGCGTTCTATGTCACAAAGAAACATTAAGATATACAGAATATATAAAATCTATATTTAATACTTTCAAAAAATTACTAGTTTTTCTATATAGCCACCTGTATTAGATACCAGTGAAGTGGGTTAATATTGGCCCCTACATACGCAACGGTTACGGTTTGCCTAACTATCATGAGGTGCACCATTATATAGCGGTAAAATTACACTTTACACAGGAATTCCACAAAATGGAGGATTACCCTGGCAGGTTATTTTTAAACGTGAGGTTGCGTCTGAAAAAATATAAAAACATACAAAATACAAATGAGCTATAAAGTAAAATAATCTTTTTTAAAAATTGTTTACTTGACTTGGCCCTTTTGGTCATGTAATGTCGTCAGAATTGGACCCTGCTCGTGTTGCTGGTATCACCCACTTTTTTTTTGATATACATAGAAAATAAACAACATTTTGTTCCCTTAGGTGCAGCCCATTGACACTAACACATTGTTGCTGTTTTTTTATTTGTTCGTTTTAGTTTTTTAAGTTTTTTTAACACAAGTTGCACACAGACTTACGTGACAAAAAAAACACAGTGCAGCACAGTACAAAGGTGGTCGGAGTGTGGCACAGCTTCGTTTACTTAAAATATTTATTACATTTTTTGATCACTTCTTCCTGATTGGCAGCCCCCAGTCATCACAAACTCGTCTCCCGGTCCAAACTCTTGTCGTGTCTCCTCCGCTTGGGCTTCTTCTCCACACCACTCTGAACGCTGAAAACAAACCAATACGTTATAAATAACAGTTCACAGTATCAAGCAGACCCTTTAATCCAAAGTGTCTGATAGAGAGCAGGTATGGGTTAGGGCAGAGGTTTTCAAACGGTGAGGTGAGCCTCCCCTAGGGGGCGCCAGAGTTCTGGAGGGCGCCAGACGATTACATAAAAAAAAAAAAAGACGTTTAAAATGTGTAAAAGAACAAAAATATATTTAAAAACACACAGAGGTGTTGTTTAAATTGTTTCAAAAAAGATGTTTCAAATGTGTAAAAGACTCTCACACACTTTGTAAACCCCTGGGTGAGGGCATCCCGCTCAAGGAAGCCTACGGCTAGGTTGTCTACAGATACAGCCTACACTCAATCCATCCTCCTTAATCCAAGTCGAATCCAATGTTCAATCACACCAGGCAGGAATCATGCAAAGAAAGCAGGCAGCGATGCTAGAAGATGCACTGGAGCCATCCATGCGTGGAGCGTTCACGACAGGTTCCGCGTTCTTCATACAGTGCAGTGATACGCCCGCTGTAAGTGCAGGTCATTGGGTCATGCAAAACAAAGATCCTTCATATCCCAAATGCTGTTGAGCCTTGCCATACACCTTATTTCTATCCGGTACGATATTGCGGTCTTATTTTTTTTTTTCACGGGGCGCAGAAAGCACTAAAAAATAAAAGCAAGCGGTGATATACTTACGTTTGTTTCTCTCAGTTGATGTTTATACAAAAAGACTGAAAAAAAGTGGTGACGATAGCAATAATGCTGTTGGGGTGGGGGGGGGGGGGGAAGCCATTAGACTAAACTAAACTAAGCTCAACTCTTTTTAACGATATACTATTATTCTAAAGTTTTTCCTTGTTAAAAGGCTACTTAAAAACATCTAATCGTTAAACCAAGTTCAAGGCAACAAACCCAGTTCAAGCCTCTTTACAGCGATCCGGACCGGATTCACGTTTTTGGCGCATGCAAAATTAGAACAAAACACAACCAACAGTAGTGTTAGTTCAACGGACGGCATGCCACGGAAATGTCCACTGAAACGGGGGCCAAGGCGATGACCACTTACCTTTGGGGTTTCAGCTTCGGTAAGGTTAACAGGGGGAGCTACAGGGGTGGGGATGGAACGAGAGAGGCAGGCAGACATTATCCACTGAACACGGGGAGGACAGAACTACCCCACAACATACACAGCTAGGTATGTTGTGGTTCTCGAAAAAACCAAACCACGTTTATAATTACCCGGCGACAATCAAGCGGTTGGTGTATGAAGTCTGCAAAGGCAAGGAGGGGAACATTTACGTATGCAAATTCTGGGGTTGATTTACATTTTTTTGTATTGCCCGACACGATTTGGAAAAAGTGGTTTCGTTTCTGGATTCAAGTTTCAACCGTATTGCCGTTTAAAGAAGGTAGCACAAGTTACTTGTTGCTTTTGTGCTAGCTAAAACTAGTTTACCCATTGGTTATAATAATGAACAATAATCATAGCATTAGTTAAAACCAGCTAACATCTTATCACAAGTTAAATCCAGCTAACTTCTCAGCACTAGTTACAACCAGCTGACCTTTTAAAGCTAGTTAAAATGATCTAACCCCTTAGCGCTGGGGAAAACTCGCTAACATAATAGCGCAGAATCAAATAACCTCATCTCTGCCAGGTGGATCTAGTTGACACCGTAGCGGCGCTGAATAAAAGAAGCTCACCTCTTAGCACTGGGCTCCTGCTTGGCGGTCTCTGGGTTCACGTTCTTCCACACGTTTCCGAAGGAGCCTTTAGACATCTCATCAGTGATGTTCACTGTAGCAGGATCCACGCCAGTGTCACTCCTTCACAGTGCACAGAAAGAAAGAGGGAAAGAAAGAAGGAAGGAAGGAAAGAAAGAAGGAAAGCAAGAAAGAAAGAAGGAAGGAAGGAAAGAACGAAAGAAAGTTAGTCAAGAAGGAAAACAAACTAAAGTTAGCAACAGTATATACATACACACACACCCACATAAATGCCTGAATACACAATCAAATCAAATAAATATTCATAAATGTATTGTAATGCATTCATGTCAAGAGAGCAAGGTAAAATGCGTTGCACTAAAAGCAGAGCATCGAGATGCGTTCCAAGTCCGCCACGACCACAGAAACCTGCGTTCTCTGGACTTTTTCCACCAGGGATTGTGCAGCGACAGTGAAAAAGTACAACGTGTTTAGCGATGCAAATGACTCACTTATAGTGTCCCTCGAGGGGCAGCTGGACGTTGCCTTCCTCCTCCACTATGATGCTGTGCTCCTCCTGCCGAGAACACATGAATCGTGATGTAAGCAGAGTTCAGCGCTGCCTTGAATGCCTCCGCTGGGACCCACCAAACAGCACACTGCATATTATTCACTGTGTAAAGCTCGCTGGTGTAAGAGGTCGTTATGGACTGTAGTACAATCCACAGGTTGAGGATCCAGACAGCTTTTCGTTAAATGTCGCCCCTTACAAACTGCTCGTACGATTCCTCCATTCTAGCTCTCATTAATTTTCCTCCTGCTTTTTTTTTTTCTTTTTCTTAATTTCCCTCATTTCCTTACTTTCCTCTCCCTCATAATAGTCAACCTACCCTCCCAACGTATCAGGGTTGTCAACAGTGGATAAAAACAGGTTGTTCCGATGGAATGCCCAGTGGCACACAGAAGCTATCTTCTATGATAACAACAGAATACTAAAATGGCCCTTTCTACCTTACATAAATACAACAATCCCCAAATAGCTTCTGACACCAGTGCTATTATTGTCCTGTTGGCTAACAGCTACGTCCTCCTGTTCGCTGTGGCTTGTTGAAACGCTACATTACGTAAGGTAGCGTTAAGCCTCGATAGTTTGATTGAGGTAGCTCTAAATAGACATTAAAGGCTACGTGATCATTTAACGCAAATATCGTGAAGTGTGATAAATAGTGTGAATTTTCATTAGCGTCATATTGTTAATTTTCTTGAAAATGTCGTGAGTGACTCATTCACTGGGCTTGATCACGCTTTATCACACATCACTTCCTTAATTACACCAGGAGCAGGTCGGGGCTACACTGTTGAAATTCTTGGCGATTTAACTCGATTTAACTCTCGGGGAATCGAATCCGCGGGCCGCTACCTCTTCCTCTGCATCCTCCAGCTTCTTCTTCTTCCACTCGGGCATGAGGTCGTCCAGCCAGCTCAGCTCGCGTTTGGTGAAGATGAAGTCCAACAGCTTCCGGATGAACACCAGCGCCAACACCTGGAGGGGAGGGGAATTACACAGGACATCGGTATCGTGATAGCCGTGTTCTATGCTGTATTCAGAACACAGATTTTAATTTGTGACAAAGCAAAAACTTGTAACCCTTGACAAAAAAACAATTGATAGTTGTACTAATATCTTTCTAACATCTCCAGCTAGTTGTTAAAAAAAAAAAAACTTGGTCAAGCATTCCTGAAAAAT
>NW_028179215.1:0-5000 GCF_964030765.1 Micromesistius poutassou | reverse complement strand
CGGTGATCTGCTGGTCCATGAAGATGAGGATGGTGCAGAGCAGGGCGGGGATGACGGTGATGATGGTGGTCCACCATGGGTTGGGGCCCACCGGGTTGATCAGCCAGCCCCGGTCGTCTCTGGTGGGCTGGGGGGGGGGGGGTGGGGGGGGTGGGAGGTAGAGGGGGTGGGAGGGGAGGGTAAGTGGGTGGAGGTCAGCCAGTGGAGTCATAGACCCAACTGGTCTAGGATCTACTATCCTGATAGGACCACACTGTGGTCTGGGGGTTGTGAGTAAAGTCATATTTATTATATATATTAAATATATATATATATATATATATATATTACATATATATTAAAAAAAACATTTATTGAAAAAGAAAGAAACAAATTTTTTTTTGGTTGGTTCAAAAGGTGCAATTTCGCTTTCAGATTTATTTGTTTTTGTCCAACCAGGAAAAATGGGATATTTGCTTCAAAAAAGAGAAGAGGAGCGACTTACTTTGAACTTGCTGGGCACCTGTAGTTTGGGCGAGGGGATGCCCAGGCCGTAGTCCACCAGCACCATCGTCAGGATGGTGATGAACACGGCAAAGTCGCTGATGATAGCGCGCACCTTTTGGGAGGAGAAACCCCAAAGTTTCAGCCAACAGTTGCGGTTACCTACATTTCATACATGATGGAAACTGATATAGACTGAATTTCTCATTTGATCGTTTTTTATGTCACTTTCAAGTCTGAATACTCATGTTATTAATACACACGAAGGAGCTAGAGGTTGTGAGTTGTTTGCAGTCCAGCAGGGGGTGGTAGCGTATAGCGCATCCCCAACAAAGCGTGTCCTCTCAATGATAAACCATACAATCAGACTGAGTAGAACCGACACTACACAGACGGCAGCGTCGTCTGCTGTCCGACACGAACACAACCAGTAGATGGCGCCATTTCTTCCAAAACAACCTCACACGCCAACGCAAGGCGACCATATTTGGCGGGGAGCGGTTGAATTAGATTAAATGACTCATGCTGTGATTTACCAAACTAATCAGTTTGGCCCGTCTGAAATTAAAGACGCTTAGATATAAAGACAGATATGAGACAGAGAACGGAGATAAGCGTGCAATCTGGCCCGCGTTGTAGACACGACTTTAGAACGGCTCAGATACATTATGCAGATTGAGAGTGTCCCAAAGCACAGGGCGTGGGATGTGAAGTCCCACTTTATCCACACACACTCACACTTAAACAATCAGTGTTCCAGAGGAAAATGATTACCCACAATGCACATTAGGGGACGTTTAAAACCTCGCTGTTGAATTGGCATGCGGTTCGTGTTATTAATCGAAGCGTTCGACTCTGACCCATTTACCAGCCAATCCTGAACACGTAAAGAAGTGGATCAATAAATAATTGATACAATTATAAATAAATAAATATATATATACTGTATATATGTCCGTGCACACTGCAGTACATTGCGTGACAGAATACATCAGCGACACAAGTAAATCCACAAGGTGCACTTAGTGGAAAGTTAGTACAATGCAACGTGACACGATCTGCCCGCAGCACTAGAGGAGAACAACGCTATTGTGTGCGTGTCCATGTTTTTATGTATACACACACACAAAGCCACCTTTGTGTGTATGTGTTTGTATTTATATGTGTGTGTTTGTGTACGTTGAAAATATACAAAACGATTATGTGTTGCATTATCAAAATGTATTCATGAAATAGATTTAAAAGGGTTCTCAATCGTTTTTATTGAGCCTCAAGTGCTTTTACCACTGCATACAAAAAACGACATTGTCAATAAATTAACAAATCTCTTCCCGCAAAACAAATAGTTCAGATAAAACCAGAAGCGCTTCATGGACCTTAGGTCCAGGATTTCAAACATTCTCTTGAAGCCATTTTTCGCTCCAGAGCGGAGATTCACGGTCCTGACCTTTGAGATGAGGAACGACTACAGCGATGATGTCATGCTGCCGTGCAGAGCCGGCTGAAGACGGGCGTTACGTGGTCAGAGCGTCTGTAATAAATGGCAGTTGTTTTCCTCCGGGGCTGTCGCCTGTGTCCGTGTCTGCTCGACTCTGCCTCTCTCTTGGTGCGTTCGTTCTAATAGTGTTGGCTGCTTACCCCCCCTCAGATACCCGAAACGTCTGTCGTGTTTCCCATGCGATGTCGAAACAGCCTCATCGCAGTGTGGTTGCACACGCATCCCAATTCTGCAAGTTTTTCTTCAGCTATACCCTTTTTACCGCTATGTAGCTAGCAGTAGCTGGCTTCACTGTACTTTACCGTGCGGTGTGTTTGAGATGAATGTACTCTGGCGTGTCGCGTGCGTGCAGCGCCAGGGTAATTAGGTGCTTCTGGAGGCAGGGTTAATGCGCGAGGGGCATCTGTGCCGCAACACATCTATGATGCATGATCATCAAAAAAATTGGAACTGATGTGGTATTGTAAATTACAATTATGGTATCGGCCAGCTCAGCTCAGGTCTCGTGTGTGTGTGTGTGTGTGTGTGTGTGTGTGTGTGCATACGCACGCATGTGTGTGTGTGTGTGTACGGGGTGTGTTTATCTCTGTCGTGTGTGTGTTTGCACACTATATGCCTTTGCGTGTATGTGTGTGTGGTTGGGTGTATGGCTGTGCACATGTGTGTGTGTTTGTATGCCTTTGTGTGTGTGTGTGTGTGTGTGTGTGTGTGTGTGTGTGGGTGCCTGCATATGTGTGCATGCCTGCATGCATTCCTGCATGCGAGTGAGTGTGCGTATGTGTGTGTGTGTGCGTGCGTGCATGTGTGTGCACGCCTGCACGCATTCCTTTATCTGTGCGCGGGCACATGCCTGTATGCATGCCTGTGTGCGTGCATGTGTGCGTGTGTGTGTGTGTGTGTGTGTGTGCGCACACACCTTGGTGGGGAAGTAGCGGCTGGTCTTGAACTCCTTGAGGAAGGCGGACATGAGGACGGTGGAGAAGAAGAGTACCACGCACCAGAAGAGGACGTCGGGGATGTAGGGCCCGTGGGGGCCACACGCAGACCCCACAAAGTCCCCGTGGAACAGGTGGCACTCCTGCACAATAGGGCCGGGGGCGGGGGGGTGAGGGGGGGAGTCAATGGACGTTAAGCATCAACAGAAAAACTATTTCAGAGGCAGCGTTGATTTGATATGTACGGTCGCCACCATTGTTTGCGATGTTTTGCAACCAGCATTGGAAATTATCAATGTTTTGCACATTGAGGGTGATGAAATGATGACGTCATCATCATGACGTCATCGACCTCAGGATACACAACGCACTGTACACGGCGTCCGGTCAGCCAGAGCCTCATAAGCAGTGTTGTGCAAGTTCACACTTCACATGAACTAGTTCAAAGTTCAGTTCACACAAAAGAAAATGAATAAATTCACGTTCATTGTTCACCAATTCAGTTTTGAACTAGTTCATGTTCAGTTCATTAACAGTTTTTTTAGGAACGAAAAACTGTTGGAGTGAGTATTCTGTGCTTATCTTTTAAAATGAATCCTCTCCATTACCAGCTGCCCATCACTACAATCTCAAATTGTTGTGGATATTATTTGTACACCTGTTTCATTCATCACAACTAAGGCAGTAACTCTATTTAATAAACACGTCATCTGGACCTAAGCATCACTTCAGAATGTCACAAAATCTGAACTAGTTCACGTTCAAGTTCTTTAGTTGAAAATATTTTACGTTCAGTTTCGAAGTGCATAGAAAAATGAACTTGTTCAATGAACTAGTTCTTTTGAACTAGTTCGTGCACAACACTGGTCATGAGGAGAGACGGGAGACAGGTAGGGGTGTCCTTACATCGACCTCCAGCATGGTCCAGTTGACCTGGGAGGCCGTGATGTTCCTGCTCTCCCAGGACAGGAGGGTGGCGTTGCTGGGGTCCTTTGGCTCCACACACGCACACCTGGGGGCCACACACACACACACACACACACGCACACACACACAGATGCACACACACAAACCAAATGAGTGATGTCCCCACCTATATGTGTGTGTGCGTGTGTGTGCGTGTGGGTTGTTTTTGTGTGTGTGTGTGTGTGTGTGTGTGTGTGGGGGGGGGGTGTTTGTGTGTGTGTGTGTGTGTGTGTGTGTGGGTGTTTGTGTATTTGTGTGTGTGTGTGTGTGTGTGTGTGTGTGTGTGTGTGCACTTGTGTTGTGCGTGTGTGAGGTTGTATGTGTGGGTGTGTTTTTGTGTATGTGTGTATGTGTGTGTGCGTGCATGTTTATGTGTGCGTGCACTTGTGTCGTGCGTGTGTGTGCGGCTGTACGTGTGTGTTTTTGTTTGCGTTTCAAACACGTTGCCATCCTCCTCATCTGTAGTAGAAATATAACAAACATCTACCCATGTGAAATACGCCAAACCAAAAAAATGACACAATCACAATAAAAGTGCTCTCTCCAGGTTTTAATCTGGCCGCGGGTGCCGTCATCACATTAGACACAGCACAGAATCTCTCTCCCGCTCTCACGACCGGCTTAAAAAACTAAATACAGCACTTCTGGCGCCGCGCTTTGGCATGGGATTATGAGTCCACACCGAGCGGCGTCCATTAGGGGATGACCCAAAGCCCAGGGCCCCCCCGCCCCCGTTCAGTTCACCATCGCATTTTCAAAGTCCAGTTTTTCGCCCTTTCATTTTTTTCAATATTTGGTTCGGATTATTTATAGGGTTTGGACCCACGCGTAAAGCCCAAAATCTCTTGTTATTGTTCAGCCTCAAGTCTGACTACAGACTACAGACGGCTTCAATTCAAGTCAGACTAAAGACTTGAGGACGAGCACAATTTGGGAAATCACCCAATCATAGGCCAGTAGGCCAGTTGAAGGGTAAAGGGTCGTTAGTGTAACGGTCCTCTCCAGTCCTGGGTGAGAGGGATGTTTTAAGGCTAATTAGGAGTAGCTTTTACCAGTACTCCTGGGAGGGGTTTGACGGTATTTGGGAGATCAAAGTGGGAGGTGCGTTAGATATAGTC
>NW_028179216.1:0-5000 GCF_964030765.1 Micromesistius poutassou | reverse complement strand
ACAATCTATAGGGCCCGTCAAGTATTCAATATTATTGTTTAGCGTCTTTGAACGGTATTCAGCCGTCATGGAATAAAGATATCGGGAATGGTTTTATAGCCTCAATTAATTATGATGAAATTATCAAACATGAGGAATATTAAATATATTGAAACGTCAGTCCGAAAAGGAAAACTAGATTAGGTCTGATACCATGTACTAACCATGTACTGTACCATGTAATAACCCTCAGTTACACTGTTTAGAATATCTATCAATATTCGCTATCTTGTAAAATTCCCCATAATTACCTTGATAATAAATTTTTCCATATCGACCAGCACTAACACACTATCATTAAGTGTGTGAACTACGGCTTAATAGAATAATAGCCATGGACCACATGGTTATTATGAATAGGCAATCATTTTGACAATAACGTTTTTAAATTGAGTCTTAATGTTTTATTTGTTGTATGTATGAAACGCTGAGTGAAAAATCCAAACTATCCAATAAGATTTTGGTCTCCATATTAGGTTGAAGTTAATCATATTCCCTTTTGTTTTCTAAAAGGACGAAGATGACACTGATTAACAATGACTATTGGATGACTAAAAAAGTCAAGTCAGGGTGACACAGGGCCAGGTAATGTGTGCGTGGGTGTCAACAGTTACAAAGACCAGTTCACAGAGCAGGTTAGGCTTGATCACACACTTGCACACACGCACACAGACGCACGCACCAGGAAACCATCACAATGAGGCATGTACGACAAGCCCAGAACGACAGACCCAGAGCTACGACTGTGGACGAGCAAAGCCCTCGTTACCCCAACACACCAAAGTGGTTTTCTAGTCAAGCCACACACACACACACACACACACACACACACACACACACACACACACACAAGCCAAGCGCGCGCACACACACACACACACACACACACACACACACACACACACACACACACACACACACACACACACACACACACACACACACACACACACACACACACACACAATAAAGAGTACACATTTTCATACAACCTCAGGACATTGTTGTAGTGTGAGTCAAATCCAAGGCCGGCCCAGTCTAACACATCCCTGGTGTTCCAACCAGGGCCCACTATGTAAACTCAATGCAAACATCAAGGTTTACAGCCGGCGCCATTCAAAACCATCAGGGCGGGCTGATGATAAGGAATATGCAAAGTGGGTCACCTTTAGGTCTGACGTCCCTGTGTCAACAGCACTGTGGGTGTGTGTGTGTGTGCGTGTGTGTGTGAGTGAGGGGTGGGTGGGGGGGGGGGGTGTGGAGGTGGTGCTAGTAGGGACTATCCTAATCACTCTCTAAACACAACCAGGTGCTGTTGCCACAGACAAACTGTCACCAGCAGCACCCCACCACCACCACCACCACCACCACCACCACAGCCCCCCAGCTGCCGGCGGCCCCCCAGACGCCCGTGTCAGAGCGGGTTAACGGTACAGTGAAGCAGCACCTCCAGGCCTGAGAGCCTGCGTCCCCCACAGGCGTCGGTGGGACCTGGTCTGTGGGACAGGTTTAAGAAGGGCCGGGCTGGTTGAAACAGGAACAGTTGTTTATAGTCCTCTTTCTTCTGCGTTGTTTTATGGACCCACTTAAGAGCGTGGGCGAGCTGGGCTATCTATATAATCTATCTGTCTATGTTGACGGCAAGTGAGTCGTTTTTTTTAACTTAATAGGACATTTGAATACATTCTGTTGCCAGGTGACGTCTTGGCGCGCTATAAGCAGGCTTTAATTCACTCCTTATTCTGGCTGTTGTGTAAACACTGTCTGCAACCCGATTTAGGAGCAATTATGTGTATAATAAGCAAAACTGTGTGTGTGTGTGTGTGTGTGTGTGTGTGTGTGGGCTATGTCGAAACACTTCTCACGCGCTCCTGTGCGCCAACCGGAGCTCTTCCTGTTAACTGCAGGCGCCGACATCCACACACACACACACACACACACACACACACACACACACACACACACACACACACAGGGGGGGGGGTCACAGACACGAAGACCACCCCCAACCCCCCCCCCACCCCCCACCGCGGGCCACACCAAACGGTCATCCGTGTAACAACAACCACCACCGCGATCAATAGGCCTACTAGTACCCTCCAGACCAGACCAGGCAGCAGCTACAGTACAGTACAGTAGGCGCTGACACCGTGACGTCAAAGCATTCCGACTAGACCGTGTGTGTCTTATGATCCTCATCTTTCTTCTTCTTTTTTTTTTTTTTTTTCTTCTTCTTTTAACGACCGACTCAAGAAACTGACGACACACAATTTACTTCAGCAGTGTCTCAGTGTCAGTCGCGGATATGCTTTTACAGTTTAACCCGAGAGAAACCCCCTCCGGGCGATACTTAAAACACACAACAGGATCGGGAGGGGAGAGCAGAGCAGAGCAGCAGAAAGCGTCTTTTTTGGAAACAATGTCAGAAGAAGACGTTCGTTCGTTCGTTCGTGGGTGGGGGGGTGGTGTGTGTGTGGGGGGGGGGAGTTGTGTGTGTGTGTGTGTGTGTGGGGGGGGGGCTGGCCGCCCCTCGGACCCCCGGCGGTAGCCTGGCGTTTCACGTCCCGATCGTGGGGGGGGGGTTTTCACACACAAACACAAAGCGAAACATCAGCCCCCTGATCCAGACCTCGTACAGCAGCGGCACGGTTCTCTCTTTTTTTTCTCTCTCTCTCTCTCTCTCTCTCCTTCCTCCATTTATAAACTCTCTCTTTCCCCTTGTCGGCTTGACGCGCACAGTCACGGCCACACGCACACGCACACACAAACACACGCACGCGCGAAGCCGACAAGCTCGGGTGGGCTCGGGCGAAACCCCCCGAACCGACGTTTCCTCGAGATCGTGATAACTTCCTCAACGAAACCATCCTCCTCCTCCTCCTCCTCCTCCTCCACGGAACGAACCGGCGACGGCGTCCGGGATCGAAATAATCACACCGACAAACACTCACCGTAACTACACGCGCGCGCTTATTCCAATCCGTACCGTTTCGTAATTCTTCATTTAGTTGCGAAAGCGCGTATCCATCCTTCGGCTTTTTTCTCCCCCAGCTCCGTCGAGAAAGAGACTACTTTTGTTGTCACGCAGGAAGCTCCGACGCCTAAGCGAGGCCACGGGGACGGAGCTGCTGAGCGGCGAGAGAGAGAGAGCGAGCGAGCGAGAGAGAGAGAGAGAGAGAGAGAGAGCGAGAGAGAGAGAGCGAGCGAGAGAGAGCGAGCGAGAGAGAGAGAGAGAGAGAGAGCGAGAGAGAGAGAGAGGCGGCCAGCTGCTGAGAGCTTGGAGGTGGGGCTTCCTCTCGAGCGGGGACAGACAGACAGACACGGGGGGGTGGGGTGGGGCGGGGCGGGGATGGGGGGGGGGGGGCAAGCACGCACCTGCTCCCCCGTCACGCCTTCACAGAGCTGACCCCTCATTGTCGTCGGTCGCCCCCCCCCACCACCCCCCCACCCCACCCCCCCAGCCACGGAGATGAATGGACGGTCGATGCTCCACATTCCGCGTTTGACAAGAATGAAGTTGAAGCATTGTCGCGGCTTTGTGGGGCTTACAATGCGCGCTATACGGCACAGACACGCGGATTGTTATTTTTTTATTGGGATGATCTTTATTGGGGTGTGTGTGTGTGTGTAGGGGGGGGTGGGTGGTGGGGGGTTTAGTTTGGACGGGGCGACGATTAAGAGATGAGGGAAAATTAAACGTTTTTTTTTTTTTTTCACGCAGGTATTATTAGAAGCAGCCGTACGTACTACGGGGCTTCTACGGAGAACTAGCGAGAGCATTGTCAAGCTCAGCGTGCCCTGGGATCTGGAAATGTGGCAGTAGGGCGTAATGGCTTAGAACGTACACTAGAGGACAGCAATCTACCAGGAGCACGTCCGGAGCTCTCAAGTCGGACCCGTGCGGTTGTAACGCGATTTTACAGTGGATTAGAACGCGTGTTTACTGTAAGGTTTGATAAATAAAGTGTAAATTGTACATCAACCCTTTTTTTTTTTTTTTTAATGTGGTTCGAACCGAGCACGTCAAAGACCCGTCCACACACTCACACTGTGTGTGTGTGTGTGTGTGGAGAGAGAGAGAGAGAGAGAGAGAGAGAGAGAGAGAAGAGAGAGAGAGAGAGAGAGGTATAGCTGGTATGGGTTTTGTTGACTAATGGTGCAGTGGTTGAACCACTGGCTCACATCTGCCTACTGTCCACCCCTAGGACACACACACACACACACACACACACACACACACAAGCACGGTCAACCACACACACACACACACACACACACACGCACACTATTAACATTATCCGCATAGAAAAATAATAAATAATAAATAAATAAAATTATAAAAAATGTATGAGTGTGCGGCACCACATGGACACAACACACACACTCCGTTCTTCCTGTTAAATAAGCGTTACTCAGCTTCCAGCCAACAGGATCATTTACATGGCCTCCGACGGGGGGAGACACGTCACCATCACCGGCAGCACAGGGCGGTTAAAAATGTATGTCTCCTCCACGTGAAGTTTCTGGAGCGCGTTACTTTTTAAAAACACACATTTGCACACGAGAACCAACTTGCAGCTAATTACTGCTCCTCCTCTCAGGCCTGGGGGGGGGGGGGTGGCTAAAGCTAAAGGGGGGGGGCCTGCAGGGGACACCCCCCCCCCCCCCCCCACCCTCACCTGACCCTGCCTCCTCCCCCCCCTGCCCCCCATCTTTACCTCCCCCACCTTCCTGTGTTCATTCTCCCCCCCCCCCCTCCCCCCATCCCTCCTCATTTGTATCTCTCCAGGCCTCTCTCTCTCTCTCTCGCTCTCACTCTCTCTCTCTCACTCTCTAGCTCTCCATGTCTCGTTCATGCTTTCTGTCTGTCTCTCTTTCTCACTCTCTCTCTCTCTCTATCTCTCACACTCTCTGTCTGTCTGCCAGTGTGTCTCTCCATCCGTCGTCTGTCTGTCTGTCTC
>NW_028179217.1:0-10000 GCF_964030765.1 Micromesistius poutassou | reverse complement strand
CCCTGTCTCTTCCACTCAGGATGATGTGAGTCAGGTATAGAGGCATTTACAAATATTTAGGGGCCAACTTGGAGTCAGCAGAGTAACCGGGGTTCATCTCAGAGGGCTGTCAGGAGGTGTGAGTGACACATGAATGTCCCTCAGAATGTAGACCTTCATTGACTGCTTTTTCCACACTTATTTCCTTATATGGGCAAGATAATGGCTTCCTTTAAGAATATGGTTAATACACTCATACAGCAGCCAATGTTTAACTTTGACTGTGACTGTGTTAGTGAGTTAGTTAGCCATAACATATTGAACAATTGAAGGGGGCTCCCTTCTTTGTGGCCCTCATAAAGCCCTCCCCGTCTTTTCCTGTCAGGATGAGTGGAGCCAGGTATAGAGGGGTTAATAGTTTTAGGGATCCACTTGAATTCTGCTAGTAAACCAGGTTCATCTCAGAGGGCTGTCAGGAGGTGGAATGAGGGCCATGTGGATGTCCCTCGGAATGTGGTCCTTCGTTGACTCTGGGCTTTTTTACACACTGATTTCCTTCATGTAGGCAAGATAATGATAACCACAATTTATAAAGCCACTAAATATCATGAAGTTTATCATTTTATAGGAAATATTGATATGTTTCCAATGATGTCACCATCTACTAACTGAAGTCTCCTGTTGTTTTCTCATTTAGAATCTGCTGAGTGCCAAAATAAAATCAAAATTCGTTTGATGAAGGAGTTCAGGTGTGTGTTTGAGGGAATTCCTAAAGCAGGACAGTCAACAGGTCTGAACGACTTATACACAGAGCTCTACATCACAGAGGGCGGCAGTGGAGAGGTCAACAAGGAACATGAGGTCAGACTGATTGAAACAGCTTCCAGGAGACCGGCCAAGGAGGAAACACCAATCAAATGTGAAGACATCTTTAAACCCTTACCTGGACAAGATCAACCAAGCAGAACAATAATGACAATTGGAGTAGCCGGCATTGGTAAAACCATCTTGACACATAAGTTCACTCTGGACTGGGCTGAAGGCAAAGCTAACCACGACATAGACTTCACATTTATATTCACTTTTAAAGAGCTGAATTCACTGAAAGGGAAAGAGTTTAGCTTGGTGGAACTTCTTCATCTCTTCTTTATTGAGACCAAAGAAGCAAGAATCTTAAAATTTGACCGGTTCCAAGTTGTCTTCATCTTGGATGGTCTAGATGAGTGTCGACTCCCTCTGGACTTCCAGAACAACCAGACCTGGACTGATGTCACAAAGCCAACCTCAGTGGACGTGCTGCTGACAAACCTCATCAGGGGCAAACTGCTTCCCTCCGCTCGCATCTGGATAACCACACGCCCTGCGGCAGCCAATCAGATCCCTTCTGAGTGTGTTAAAATGGTTACAGAGGTGAGAGGGTTCACCGACCCACAGAAGGAGGAGTACTTCAGGAAGAGATTCAGAGATGAGAAGCTGGCCAGCACAATCATCTCCCACGTCAAGAAATCACGAAGCCTCCACATCATGTGTCATATCCCAGTCTTCTGTTGGATCACTGCTACAGTTCTGGAGGACATCTTCAAAAAATCTCAGATAGAAGAGAAGCCCAAGACCGTGACTCAGATGTACATCTACTTTCTGAGGCTTCAGTCCATAAATAGAGACAGGAAGTACCATGGGAGATCTGAAATGGATCCACACTGGAGTTCAGAGAGCAGAGAGATCATTGTTTCTCTTGGAAAACTGGCTTTTAACCAGCTGGAGAAAGGCAACCTGATCTTCTATGAGGCCGACCTGGCAGAGTGTGACATCGATATCAGAGCAGCCTCAGTGTACTCAGGAGTGTTCACCCAGATCTTTAAAAATGAATGTGGGCTTTACCAGGAAAAGGTCTTCTCCTTTGTCCATCTGAGCATCCAGGAGTTTCTGGCTGCCCTTTATGTCTTTCTGTCCTTCATCGAGACTGGTGTCAATATACTTTTAGGACAATCGCTCTGGTCTATTCTTGTGAGAAACAAAGAAACAAAAAAGCTCAAACTTTACCAGAGTGCTGTGGACAAGGCCTTACAAAGTAAGAACGGACACCTGGACTTGTTCCTCCGTTTCCTCCTGGGCCTCTCTCTGGAGACCAATCAAAATCTTCTACAAGGTCTGCTGGGAAAGACAGGAAGTGGACAGGAAGGGAAAGACACCTCATGCACACATGAGGAAACAGTGTCCTACATCAAGAAGAACTTAAATGGAGATCTCTCTCCAGAGAGAAGCATCAACCTGTTCCACTGTCTGAATGAGCTGAACGACCGTTCTCTACTGGAGGAGATCCAACAGTACCTGACATCAGGAAGTGTCTCCAGAGAATCTCTCTCCCCTGCTCAGTGGTCCGCTCTGGTCTTCATCCTACTGACATCAGAAGAGGAGCTGGACGTGTTTGACCTGAAGAAATACTCTGCTTCAGAGGAGGGTCTACTGAGGCTGCTGCCAGTGGTCAAAGCCTCCAAAACATCTCTGTAGGTTCACTTATAACATGTATAACAATACACACAACACAATATACATAAAACTGGAATATAAGGTTAAAATAATATGCAAAAGATATCTGTAGGTTCATAACAACATGCATTACTATTCTACTCACAACATAATAAACATATTATAAGAATATAAAATAATAATATACAAAACATAGGTATAATGTATAACAGTACACATAAGAGCATATTAAAAATAACATAATATAGAAGTAGTATTAATTTACAAAAACATTTTCAAACACAAATAAAAAATATTTAACATTTTACACCTGAAACATAATAAACATTTAAACATCTAATGATTGATGAAATATTTTTTCAACTAATAACATTCCTTCATTATGTAATAAGTTAAAGATGTGTTATTTTAATCACAGTTCCTAACATGTTCTGTTTACTTTTGGCCAAGGCTGAATGGCTGTAATCTGTCAAAGAGATGCTGTAAAGCTCTGGCCTCAGTTCTCAGCTCCAACTCCTCTAGTCTGAAAGAGCTGGACCTAAGTACCAATGATCTGAAGGATTCAGGAGTGAAGCTGCTCTCTGCTGGACTGGGGAGTCCACACTGTACACTGGAAACTCTCAGGTCAGTTTTACTCAGTGGACAAACAGTTACACCACAAGGTTCAATATCAGAAGACATTCAACAGATTTACATCCATAAAAGTGTGCACCTAAAGTGAAGCAGCACGCAACTGACACCCCCACGCGGACAAATGCCATCTTTGCTCTCGTGCTCGAAAAGTATTTTCCTGCTCACTCGGTTATTCATTCTCCTCACAACACAATATACATAATATTGGAATAAAATGTATAATTACCCACAAAACATCTCTGTAGATCTACTTTTTATTTCAGTATTATGAATAACATGTATTCTTGTAATACATGTTATTCATAGTACTGAAATAAAAAGTAATATTAATATTAGTGCTGTCAGTGAAACGCGTTATTAACGTTGTGACATTAACGTTCTTTAATCTGCGGGAAAATCCGCCCAATCTGGCAACACTGCCTGAACGTCCTCACGCTCTAGAGTCAACGTAAATCAATGAGACCAACTGAAAACTAAGCCATATTAAACTTAAACTGTGATTCTGAATAAAGTATAAATTATATTGAAATTCTGTTTGGATATTATAGAAAATATATTTGATAAAGCTTTAACTTGTCCTCCAAATGGAATGATGAATACACTTTATAAATGTGGTTACTTTAGTACAAACTGCTCTCAACCAGAAAGAATAAATGGTGTGTGTGTGTGTGTGCAGGTTGTCTGGCTGCCTGATCACACAGGAAGGCTGTGCTTCTCTGGCCTCAGTTCTCAGCTCCAACTCCTCTAGTCTGAGAGAGCTGGACCTGAGTACCAATGATCTGCAGGATTCAGGAGTGAAGCTGCTCTCTGCTGGACTGGGGAGTCCACACTGTACACTGGAAACTCTCAGGTCAGTTATCAGCCTCTTCTTCAAACTGCGTCTTGGGGTTGTTTAATATGTAAGGGATGATCCATGACTAGGTGGACTGTTATCAATATCGATATGTATGCTATACGTGATGTAACTCTGGCCAGCTGATGAGAGCTGAGGAGTTGTCATTAGTGTAGACATGGTGATGAGGCTTTAGCCGTGCTGTGATCTGAATATAATGCACCCCTCACCACTAAAACATCACTGGCCGTGGTAAAGTGAAACATATTGAACAGTAAAGATGTCCTTTATTAATGTGGCGGCGTGGAGGCTCTCAATGTGAATCTTAGGTTGCTCAACAACGCCACCTTGGGAATTGCACCCAAGGAATTATTACATATTATTTTACATTGATCAAAAACACAGGTTTGTTCCACTCAACAGGCAAGACACGTGGTTCCCAGTTTACAAAAATACCTTGTTTAATAAAATATATATATTATCACAAAAATGAGCATTCATCCCAATTAATAAACAAGGAGCCTAATCAGGGGCTGAGGCCTACTGGTGGGGAAAGAGCAGGTGAAGGGGAAGGGGACTCAACAGGAATAAATTAAAGGGAAAGGGTTCACCCAGACACACGTGGCAGTCACACACTGGTATCACCAAATCCAAGGAAGCACAGCACACAAGAATGAGGGACACCACCACCCACGTCACCAGCACCACCACCAGCCTGCAGCCACTGAGAAGGAAACAGAAAGGAAGTTACAACGGAAATAATTAACCCAAAATGTATGAAGCAATATACAACATAAAGCAGGAAATAGTTCACAAAATAAACTTAACAAAACAATTTACTTAATCAAAATAATAAAGTACAGAAAACAAAACAAAATGAAGGGATTAACTCCTCAAAATCATTTGGCTCAAATTAAAGGGATAAACAGGTTAAAAGTGTGGTGTCGGCAGTCCACCATGCAAGCCGGCTGTAGCCAAAAGCCAGCAACAGCAGCACCACCAAGCAGCACAGAGCAGCAAGGAATAAGTGGCAAAGCTGTAGACAAAGCTATAGACAAAAGCTGTGTACAAAGCAGCAGCGGCCCCAATCAGCTGGTGACGGAGTCAGATAAATCAGATAAATCTATAGATTTCGGCCAGCTGATGAGCGTTCCCTGTCAATAAACACAAAATTAGTATGGCTAAGCTACATTTATCAAGGCTTTTGGAGGTTAGATTTAAGGCAGCATACCCGTTTCCAAAGTCAAACCTGCACAGGGAGAGGGAGGGAGAGAGAGAGACACATGGCAGGGGACATCTACCTGTGACCACACTAGCATTAGCTACAGGATAGCATTCGGTGTAACACAGAGAGAGAGGACACTTACCGCTCGAGAGAACCAGCGACTAAACGGAGCACGGAGCACGCAGTCGCTGCTCTGCAGTGAAAACACACCGGCTTTAAGCATGAGGACACAGTGATAAATGAAACGAAGCAGTAGCCGCAGCAGGGGCGCGGAGCATTACCTGCACGGGCAAACACCTGACACGGAAATTATGCATCAGTGAGAGGACTTCTCCTGACTCTAACAGAACAATATCTCATTGTCCTCCATATGGAATGAATACACTTTCTCAATGTGTTTAATTTGGTACAAACTGCTAGATAGAATAAATGGTGTGTGTGTGTGTGTGTGTGTACACACAGGTTGTCTGGCTGCCTGATCACACAGGAAGGCTGTGCTTCTCTGGCCTCAGCTCTGAGCTCCAACCCCTCCCATCTGAGAGAACTGGACCTGAGCTACAATCACCCAGGAGACTCTGGAGCTGCGCTGCTCTCTGCTGGACTGAAGGATCCACGCTGGAGACTGGACACTCTCAGGTATGGAGAGGACAGCTCTCCACTCGGGGACAAAGTCTCCTACAAGGGTTCAAGCCGCTGCTAGATGAAGTGTTTTCAAAACGCAGTTGTAACGCATGTTGTGTAGAAAGTGATGAGACGGCAGATTAGGATTCAGACGACTTTTATAGAATTATATTTATTGATAGTTAGTGCAACACATTAACATTTGGCGTATTGCTGTGTTTGGCACTAACTGTCTGGTGAAATAATGTGTTGGTTTAAAACCAGACGTTTGAGTGTGTTTGTTTTTTGATTGGCCAATGATTGGTTAGCATAGAGCTGGATGTTAACATGGAGCCAGGCATGATGAGTCAGTAAATTAGGATTCAGAGTACTTTTATAAAATATTTATTGATAGTGAGTGCAACACACTCATATTTGGCGTGGCCTAGCATGGAGCTAGGCGTAAGCGTGGAGCTGGGGGTTAGCATGCAGCTAGGCCTTAACATTGAGGTGGTCGATAGCGGTTGTAGGTTTCCCGCCAAAAAGCCAACGATTGTATTGGCGCGGAGTGTGTGACCCACGCAGTCAGCTGACGAGGTTAGCTGTCTGTCCTTAATCAGTTAACGTTACGAACCACCGAGCCATCAGCGAGTTCTGGTTGATTATGTGCTTAATCACGAGTGAATAATAATACTAACGTGATACTAACATGAATGCAGCGGAGCCATCTGCACACTCTCTCTTTGTTAACATGTGAATAATGTTTCCCTGTCTAAATACAACATGCTGCTCTCTCTTTGTTAACATGTGAATAATGTTTCCCTGTTTAAAGACAACATGCTGCTCTCTTTGTTAACATGTGAATAATGTTTCCCTATCTAAAGACAACATGCTGCTCTCTCTTTGTTAACATGTGAATAATGTTTCCCTGTCTAAAGACAACATGCTGCTCTCTCTTTGTTAACATGTGAATAATGTTTCCCTGTTTAAAGACAACATGCTGCTCTCTCTTTGTAAACATGTGAATAATGTTTCCCTGTCTAAAGACAACATGCTGCTCTCTCTTTGTTAACATGTGAATAATGTTTCCCTGTTTAAGACAACATGCTGCTCTCTCTTTGTTAACATGTGAATAATGTTTCCTGTTTAAAGACAACATGCTGCTCTCTCTTTGTCTCCCCAGTGTGGAGCACGGTGGAGTGTGGAGGCTGAAACCAGCTCCACAGAGATGTAAGTGTCCGTTTTGTTTGATTCATCTCAACACACACTAACTATAGAGATGGAAAGTCCATCCACACTGAGCGCTCCCACGTAAATAATATAATAGAGGAGCCAACACTCCAGGGATAGATATTTAAACCCGCCACAAGCCATATAAATGGCATTCAATAATCACTTTGAGAGACGTATTCCTTTGAGACATTTCATATACTTGGTGTAGGCCTGCTTGTTATATTGTAGACTATATAATATAAACAGAAGCGCTAACGCTAATGTCAGTGCTAACGCTAATATCAGTGCTAACGTAAACGGTAACGTGAGTGCCAACACTTACGTCAATGCAAGTGTCAGCGCTAATGCTAACGTCAATGCTAACTGCAGTGCTAATGCTAACATCAATGCTAACTGCAGTGCTAATGCTAACATCAATGCTAACTGCAGCTCTAACGCTAACGTCAATGCTAACGCTAATGTAAATGCTAACTTAATTGCTAACGCTAACATCAGTGCTAACGCTAACTTCAACGGTAATGATAAAGTCAGCACTAATGCTAACGTCAATGCTAACTTCAGCACTAACGTCAACGCAAACTGCAGCACTAATGCTAACGTCAGCGCTAATGCTAACGTTAACGCTAATGCTAACGTCAACGCAAACTGCAGTGCTAATACCAATGCTAACTTCAGCGCTAACGTCAACGCTAAATGCAGTGCTAAAGTCAATGCTAACTTCAACACTAACGTCAACGCTAACTGCAGTACTAATGCTAACGTAAATGCTAACGTCCATTATTGTAGTCCACTATTGTAGTCCATTGTTGTAGTCCATGAGGGAGAGAGAGAAGCCGTTTCTCAATACCAAGTATGTGGACTACGTTCTTGCAGACTTGGAAGTACGTACTTGGCATTTTTGTTATATATGTAAAATGTTCCTATATATAGCCTATTATTATAGCTTACATACTAATATTTTAAAACATGGGAATGCAAAATGCATCCTGGGATATTTAACGGTCCCAAGTCCACACGAGTCACCTCCGACGCATCCTCGGTGGAACGGCCTCATCGAGAACGCATCGAGAACACACACGGGTTTTACGACAGTACGACAGTCCACTGATTGCTCAACGAGCAATCTTACTTACAGTCTTACTGTCACCACGTGACTTTAACCAGACTCCTCTAGAGTGCTGTGATGTCCACTGATTGCTCAACGAGCAACAGCTGAGTCAGAAGGCGAGAGCGAGACCAACTGAAAACGAATCCGGAATGAAACTAAAACTGTGATTCTGAAAAAAGGATGAATGATATTGAAATTCTGTTTACATATTATTGAAGATACAAATGTGTAGATTTGTTTAATTGTTTGAACGATGGTAAACGGTAATGATGGTCATTTTGACCAAGTTATGACGTCTTAAGTAGTTGAAGAGGATGAAGCATGAATCAGCGTTTTTTGAATTTTCCAATGAGAATGAATGGGGGGATTTTGGGCGAATAACCTGGAATATCTCGGGAATTATGAATAATATCATGTCTTGTTCTCCCGTCAGATGCCTGTGAACTCACACTGGACCCAAACACAGCCTACAGAGACCTCTCTCTGTCTGAGGACAACAGAAAGGTGACGCGGGTTGGATGGGGCCTGTCGTATCCGGATCACCCAGAGAGATTTGACTCCTGGTCCCAGGTGTTGTGTAGAGAGGCTCTGACTGGCCGCTGTTACTGGGAGGTAGAGTGGAAAGGAGAGGTTGTTATAGGAGTGACATACAGAGGAATCACAAGGAGAGGACGGGGTGATGACAGCCTGCTTGGAGGGAACAACAAGTCCTGGAGTCTTGTTTGTCGTGATGATCGTTACTATGCCCGGTACAACAGTAGAGTGACAGCCATACGTCTCCCCCCCGCTGGCTCTACCAGAGTAGGAGTGTATCTGGACCGGCCTGCTGGCACTCTGTCCTTCTACAGAGTGTCCCGAGGTGTAGGAGGGTCCTCAGACACACTGACACACATCCACACCTTCAGGTCCACCTTCACCCAGGAGGACCTCCTCCCTGGGTTTACGGTTTACGGGTGGAGCGTGGGTGACTCAGCGTCTCTGTGTCGGCTGTAGAAAAAAAAAAGGTCGGCGGGGCGGGCGGGCGCACACGCACACACACACACACATATACACGTAAGCACACACACACACACACACACACACACACACACACACACACACACACACACACACACACACACACACACACACACACACACACACACACACACACCCCCGTCGTCGTCCGGGGCTGTGGGCGAGCAGGGGTCGGTTGTAGGAAAAAAGTAAGGGCAGGCGGGCGGGCACACACACACACACACACACATGTACACAAACACAAACGCCCGCACACACACACACACATACAAATACACACACACACACACAGCTTCTGCATTAGAGGAGGTTAGTGTCTTTTGATGGAGGCCTGAGAGGACTGATGACTCAGAGTCTCTGTGGCAGTTATAGTCTCTCGCTCTCTCTCTCTCTATCCCTCTCACTCTTTCTTTCTCGTCTCCCTCTCACCCTCCTCCCCCCTCGTCTCCCTCTCCCCTCCCCCTCGTCTCCCTCTCCCCTCCCCCTCCTCCCCCCCCGTCTCCTCCTCCCCCCCATCTCCCTCTCCCCCTCCTCCCCCCCCGTCTCCTCCTCCCCCCCGTCTCCCTCTCCCCCTCCTCCCCCCTGGTCTCCCCCTCCTCCCCCCCCCCCCCCGTCTCCCTCTCCCCCTCCTCCTCCCTCGTCTCCCTCTCCTCCCCCCCCGTCTCCCCCTCCTTTTTATGGGGCTTCCTAAAAGTTGATGCTGGTAAACCATGAAAGGAAGAGACTTTTAAGATCTTCCATAGGGTTACCTGAGCAGGTTTTATTAAGATTTCATTTTTAATTTGAAATGTATATTAAATACCTATTGATGGTAAATCACATGTTTTTTTTATGCTACAATATTTGTCCATTTTCAGACATTACCATATTTTATTCTCCAGGG
>NW_028179218.1:0-12117 GCF_964030765.1 Micromesistius poutassou | reverse complement strand
ACACACTGAAGAGAGTCGGGTGGGGACGGGGGGGGACGGGGGGGGGCGGGGGGGGGGGGGGGGGGGGGGGGGGGGGGGGCGATTATGGCGGTATGAAAGAAGGCAGCGGCAAGAGGCGAGGGGTGCACAGGGAGATTATGTGCTCTAGCGTGACCGATGCCCGAGCTTGTCAGCCGCGGCCCCTGACCAGCTTGAAGCGAGCGCCCAGGGGGTGCCAGTCCGCCGCGGTTGCCAACATTTCACATTTGTATGCACACACCACATACACACACACACAAACATTTGCACGTACATTTTACACCTAGGGTAGAGACGGCAGCGCACGCCTGACAGACGATGTGTGAGGATAACCGACGGAGGTTTAATCCCTGTCGAAGTCGTGTCAGGCTTTCTCTTTTTAGTTTTTTTTCAAAGGCATAAGCTGACCACGCAAGCTTCTTCTGAGGCAATTGCTCCCTGGGCATGGGGAAGAAGGGGGGGGGGGGGCGGGGAGGGGAGGCGGGGGCGGCCAGGGACGCATCTGGGTTGTTTGGTTGCAAGGGCGGCCGAAAGGACGGCTCTGAATGCCGGGCCACGAGGACGCAGCCTATCAGGCTGCCCAGCTGCTCGGCCCTGCTCTGTGTCCAGCGAGCGGACTTGTGCTTTGTCCCGAGCTGTTTAATATTCACAGATTCTGAGGACTAATCTGGCATTTGAAGGGCTCACAGGTGGCACATCAATCCACTGTGACTCTTCTCCGGGGTGGTTTGGAGGACATGCAAACAAAGTTGACATTTTGGAAATGATCACTAGCCCTTTTCCAGCCCGTATAGGAGATATTTCCATTCCCGGGAAATAGTAGTTTGCTGCCTCTGAGCTGTATCATGTTTGTCACAAAATGTATTTCTCCATCGACGTATGTGCACATTTGCACAAATGTATTCACAGCGAAAATGATTCTCTGTGAGATTTTCGCTGCACTCTGCACTCGATGCCCTGCGGGACCGTCATGACTTCATCAACTCGAGATTCCACTCGTTTCAGTCTTACTTGAGGCAGACGATGGCGACGACCACGACGGCGATGAGGACCACCAGGCTGGCGGTTGCCAGGCCGACGATGAGCGGGAGCTGTTCCTGAATCGACTTCTCAGGTTCGGCTGGCGCGTCAGGAGCAAAGGAGTCAAAGGTTACGCAGAGAAAACCAAGTCACTTACATTCATACGCACTGCCCACGCAACGCCCTGTGGGTGAATCAATTTTTACGAGGCATGGGTTTCTCTACGACTCTCCCTCACAGTGCTGTAGGTCTCTTGGTGAGCCAGTATGCCTCCCACATCTACTACAGAATTATGGACTTAGATAACTTAGATCATGCCCCGGTGTTCGTATATAACGAAGGCCATAGAAGGAGAATCCTTCAAATGAAGAAAAAACAAAAGAGTACAACTTTTACTGTCTTCTGAATTTTACTCCCGTATCCACCACAATTTATTTAGCCATACAATAAAAGTGGATCAGGTGTAGCTGATGGTCATCAAGGCCCTTTTCAGTTCCTGCGTTCCCTACAAGGCTAGTTGGCCTGTTCACTGAGCCAGCAGTGTGCAGCGTACAGTCAGGTGTTTCCATTGGAACCTACGTTGCAGGTTGGTGCTGAAGTCGGTGGGGCTGCTGTAGCGGCCGTACCCCGCTACGGTCCGGGCTCGGACCTGCACCACGTAGGACGTCCTGGGGTTGAGGCCCTCAATGCGGGCGGAGCTTCTCTGGGCCGTCATGGTATGGGCGATGGCCTCGCCCGCATCCTGTCAGGAGAACACAGATCAACACGATCAACACCAAAACAACACTTGGCCTCGCGCACACTTTGTTATTATCGCTGTTGTGGTGCCCAACCCTCGGCCAACACAGACGACTGATCTTGTCACTCAGAGATGGCGGCGGGCTAGCGGAACAATTATGGAGAGACGGGAAAAGAGAGAAAGAAAATACGGAGAGAGGGAGTGAGAGGGAGCGAAATAAAGAAGAAAGAGAGGGAGAGAAGGGGGATTGGAGCCCGGCTGTTAATCCGACAAGGGAGGTACAGAACAACAAATGGTGGATAGACGCTGTCTGTCTGTGGTGGCTCCAACAAGGCTAATCTAGCCTTAGCTCTCTGGGCCTCTGGAAAACATCAAAAACTTTCACATGAATAGCTGGGGGGAAGAAGAGAGAGAGAGAGAGGGGGAAAAACTGAACTATGGTTGGAGTTAAAAGAAGAGAAAATGAAATTCAGAGGGTGGAAAGAATGAGTGAGAGGACGACAAACTAAGTTGGGTCTCGTTAAACGTCGTGTAAAACACGTTAGCGATTCCTTTTGTAGTGTTGCTTCACTCAGAGTCACGGTCACCGGCATTGTTTTGGGGGATTTGCAGGAGCAAATTGGGATCGGGCTCAGGACATTGATTCACACCGTGTCTTACCTTCTCATGGTACTTTATCTCGTAATCCAAAATGATTCCATTTGGCTTCTCCGGAGGCAGCCAGGACAGGCTCATGCTGTTGGCTGTGGCCGCCATCAGGTGCACGGTGGGTACTGCAGAGGGTGCTGTGACAGGGGACAAGAGACAAGGCAGAAGAACCGGTTATATTCTCCACCAAACTATCTTGTTTCTTCTTCTTCCCCGACTCTGCATCCTTGTGGTTGTCCAATAAGACAAAATGCAAAACCGTTGACGGTACATGGCTTTGTTGGGTACTTTATTAGGTATGCAGGGCCACCCTTTAGTTTTAACGCTCAGATTCCGGCTTCCGGAAGCCTTTGGCAGGGTGAAAAGGTTGAGAGACAAAGGAGTCAACACAACTGACAACTGAGCTCGGGATACGCCCAGCTCACATCGCAAACGAACATTGGAGAAACTTGTTTGTTCTTGATTGTTCCGGTAAATCTAGTGTCTTGAAATGTGAACTATTAAAGAGATGCTATAAAATATAACAAAACTCACTTTTAGTTTTCCTTTGAACAGAAAATGTGATATAAACTTGCAAAGATTATGATACATGTCTATAAAAAGGGCAGGTATACTGTGCTACTGTGTCTGTTTGTATTTTAAGATACAGACACACTTGTATACAAACTGCAGTATAATCCTTCAATGTCATGCCACCCACCTAAGCGTTTTGTGCTTTGTTATGCGAGCGACTTTTAGCTTTTTATGTGCTGTCTGCTTCTAATGTCTGATTTTCCTTATTTCGAAGTTCTGGTTTGTTCTATACCTCTGACTCACTCTCCCTTCTATACCTTTTATTGTCTTTCATAACCTCAACAGTCAATTTAAAGGTTGTTAAAGTTGTTGTTGCTATTCCTCTCTTTCCAAAGATAACACATTCTACCCTTCTCCGGTTTCCAGCCCCTACCATTGTCCTCGGCAGATTTTCATTTCATCTTGATGCAGCCTGTAGTCTCCTGCTCTCGCTCTCTCTCTCTCTCTCTCTGCCATTCTCCCCTTCCTCCAGCCCTCCGTCAGTCCATGCCTCCCTCATCTCCTTTCTTAAAAGCTTTTTAATCCCTAGGTCCGGTTCTTTGATCCTTCCCCTTGTATTTCTGTTTTTCCCTGTGCTGCCGTCTTTGTGAACAGACCTCCCTCTCTCTTTCTCCCCATACTTCCCCAAACCCTCCCCTGCAAGACCGAGCCACCCAGGCCCTCCTCCGGTTCCTCTCTCCCCCCCCCCCCAGAAGACAATGCCCCCTGGTCAGATCCCCAGGTCACCCTAGCCTGGGGGATTAGGGGCCCTCTGTGGGAGAGGCCCATGGAGTAACCATGGAGGTGGCCCCCAGGGGCTTATCACCAGCTCCACTATTTATTTTTTGTCTTAAAAGTGGAATGTGAAGACAGGGATGGTCCTGGGTCTACAGGAGGAGATAATCTGATAATGGTTGATGTTCTTCTTTACCCCTGCCTTCCCCCCTTGAGGTCTCCTCCTGCTCTAAGCTGACCCCGAAACCAGGGATGGACAGGGCTCCCTGTCACCCCAGCATCTGATCTCTTGTAAAACAAAGGGGCTCTCACATAGAGCCGTGTGGAACTCCTAGACCCCTGGGCCAAAAACACAAAGCATTCCGGAGGCCTCTTTCAGGGGCAGGAGGACTGAGACGGAAAGCATAAGGAGAGAGGGGGGAACAGACAGAGCGGGGAAAAGAGAGGGAGAAAAAGAGGCCGGGAGAGAACGAGATGGCTGGGTGATGCTGGGTCTGTCTAGACAGAACATTCGAGGTAGAGACTAAACAAATTACTCAACATATTGCCGCCAACCCACAGCTACCTTGGTGAGCAAAAATACAAAACGTATTTTTAGTTTTTTATACTTTTCATTAAATTAGGAGCAGGCCTAATCCCTGTTTTGTACGAAAGGGTACATATCGCAGCAGGCAATTCCCAGCCTGTTTTTGCATTTCATAATGCATATTTTTTTCTCATGCATTTGGTAAAATGTGTTCAGCTTTTATCTCTGCAGGGTGAAATTACATTGGGATGCATTCAGATTGCCGCACGTTGGCCCAGTTACCGCGACTGCTGTGGGTTGAAGGAGTAGTGAGTTGGAGGCAGTGGGCAGCTAACACATGCAGGTTCAACACTCTTAAGGCTAGCTTCCACGCTATTGCTATTCGCAGTAGTCTTGGTAGAGAGAGCTCATTGTGTGGGGGCGTGCATACAAGGCCTCTCTTAAAGCTCATTCAGGACCCCCTGCACCCCCCCACCCCCCCTGCATCCTTTTTCAATCCCTGCTTAAAAAAAGAATCTAAAGAATATGTAACATACTCCTACACACACAACACACAACCACAGCATCGCAGACTGCATTGCATTCGCTTACTACACGTTTTTTTGATAATTTACAGGCAGTTAGGTGTGAAGGCATCTCCCTCCAGGACGCCTAGCAGCTAGGCGATCGTGGCGTGGAATCCTGGAAGCTTATAGGTGACATATTATTACACCAGGTGTGAGTGTGATTAGCCGTTACAAGCCGTTTGTAAAAATCTGCCTCTTCTGACATCACAAGTGGGCGCGTCCACTTGAGGCGTGCTGGATAGATCAGTCTACCAGCCTACCGAGTGGACTGTAACAAACGTTGCTCATCTATCCGTCATACATCTAGGTGGACACACCAACTTGTGATGTCAGAAGAGGCCGATTGTCAAAAACGGCTTTGTGACAGCTATTCACACTCACACCTGGTGGTGGTATAATATGTACGGTTTGGGACGTACCGGCTTGGTTGGTGGTGATGTTGACGGCGGAGAACTGCGCGGCGTAGGGGCTCTTGTTGGACACGCCGTTCACCGCCTGGATCTCAAAGCTGTACTGCGTGTGCGCCTGCAGGTTGCGCACGGCCACGCGGCGCTGCACCAGGCCCAGGTGGCGCGGCGAGATCTCCACGTTGTCGTCGCAGCGCGAGCACATGCCGCGCTCGGGCAGACACTTCTTGCAGATGACGTTGTAGAAGATGTCGTCGCGGCCGCCCGACTCGCGCGGGTCGCTCCACTCCAGCACCAGCGAGGTCTCGTTGACGTTGGAGATGACGCTGCGTGGGGGCGAGGGCACCGCTGTGTGGAGGAGAGGGTGGAGGAAGGTGTGAGATTAGGATGTGGTGTTGAGGACACATGAGGCGTCTGTGGTGGATGGGGAAAATACATTTCGGAGCAGTGGCTGGCATCACTGCACCAAACTTTCGAATGTCTACATTCCCTGGATATTTAACTGAATGTGTGACCCATTTATTAATCCAGATAGCAAGATGTGATCCTTGATTTGATATTAGTCTATTTTTCAACAACGATCGAGAACTAGAACATTTTATTTCTAGAATAGCGAGAGAGAAAGACATTGTCCTGGAAGTTGTTTAGAGAGACGAGAGAGGACGAAGTTCAAATGATGAATATGTATGGTGTGTAAAGGTTAAGCATGTGGTTGTGGAAGCTGTTTGGGTTTGTGTGGCAGGCTGCTTAAACCGTGGAACTAACTAGGGCAAGTAGAAGTATTGCCTAAGAACCGCCACTTTTTATCCAATTACTACAGCCTTATCTGTGAGCACACTGTGGGAGAATCAAACCAGCCGCCTGAATACAACAGAGCTTTCTTTCTCTTTACCCGTAAACGGATTAGTTCCTGCATTACTTTAGTCTAAACTGTGGCACCTCCTTTCAGATAAAAATCCCAGACTCTGCCTTGGGTAGGACATGTTGGGAGACACTGATGATAACATCTGGATGACAACAGGCAAGACGAGAAAGACAATTGATTGCCGTTCAGGCGAAAAGATGGGAATGGCACTCTGCAATAGTTCAGAAGCAAACTGAAAGTTGCCAATTTTCTGCTAAGTTCACAAAATGTTTGCCAGTGGCTACGATGCAGATGTTTTGTGGAAAAGCGGATAAGTCCCTTTGGATAAAAGCGTCTGCTAAATGCTCTAAATGTAATGTTAATGTAACACACTACCTCCATTAAAGAAAATAACACATATTTCTGGAAACCTGTATTCCTCGTCATGTCAGGGACCTGTTAGCCGTTAGCCTTTAGCCGTTAGCCTTTAGCCGTTAGCCTTTAGCCATTGACTTACTTGTGCAGGGGGAATCAGGGGAGTCGGTGTCTGAGCGGTAGAAGCCGTTTCTGCAGGAGCAGATGCTGGCGGCGCCGGAGCTGGCACGGCTGTTGGCCGGGCAGGGGAAGCAGGAGCCCTCACCCTGCTTAGACTTAAAGGTACCGGGGCTGCAGGCTGTTGGGATAAAGAGATGTGGAGACGAGGAGGATCATTCGTTTGGTTGGATTGTTTAGGGGTCGAAAAAAAATACAAATTCTGTATGGTTCATTAACTAAATAAACATTCATAAACAAAATGTTGCATGTATATTTGTGTTATATTTGCCTTGAATTCAACTTAGTTCCGTGCAATGCAACACAGTGTGTACTGCTATGCTAAGCAGCATAGCTCGAGATGTGAGCCTCTGCCCTTGGGTTAGTTTGACCGTGGAGGTCATACCTCATCATCCATTTTGCATTTTATGGAAATCACCAACTACCTGGCTTTTAACCTGACTGATCCCCATCAAAGGGTCAGCACGGAAAATCTCAAAACAATAGTGGCCTCTGTTCCTGCCATGCCACCACTCATAGGAGCCGTTTGAGAGTTTATAACTCAGTTAATAAGTTACAGAGTGTCTGTGGCACTGGGAAGCGAGGCGCTTTGAAAGGCTCAATATCTTTGATAAACTGTGTCATTAAAAGATGATTGAGGCTGCCACGGCGGAGCTTTGTAAAAGGGCGGGAGCAGGTCAGGGAGGGAGAGAGAGAGAGAGACGGCGGGTTTACAGGTCCACTTTGCACGAGCACTCGTCAATGTCAAGGACACTGTTTTTTTCCCGCCAAAAACACAACACTGTGCTGGGCTGGATTGGTTAACCTTTGTTTTTTTTCAAAGTCACCAGTTGCAGTTCCCATGCCATGTTTCCTGTCACCTCCTCTTTACCTTAAATTAAATATTAGCATAGAGATACATCCGTCCGCTGTTTACATTAGCTCAGAGTGTGTTTGCCCGTTCCTCCATTAATCAGTGTAATCTGCGACCGTAGGCTGTGTGTAATCTATACCTGCAGTGAACAGGAAGTCCTGCCTGATAAAACGGCCCAGGTGACCACTGCTTTAAAAAAGGTGTGCCCGGCAACATTATAGGAAACATCGTGAGCACTTCACAGAATTCACGCACAGCGAGCCTTTCAGTAAAAACATGGTGAGGTGTGAGTCTTCTTTTTCTCTAGTCAAAACACGGTCGACCAACGAGGAGCTGCTTAGGGGAGCTCTTTTCGAGGAAAAAAGGTATAAATTAAGCCTCTTTTACTGTGAAGGTTTAAAAGTGCTGATCAATCCACTTCATGAGAGGTAAAAGGGGGTCACCCCTTACCACCCCCCCCCCCCCCCCCCCCTTATCCTTTCAACCTCCCCTGTTTAAGGAGCTGCGTGGATGATGGAGGGAGCTGGAGGAAGAGGTGGTGGTGGTGGTGGTGTGTGTGTGTGTGCACGGGGAGTTGGGGGGGTGCATAGAAAATGCTAATTCTGCAGGTTCTTTTTTTGCAGCCTTCTCTGTCTCCCTCCTTCCTTCCCTCCCTCCCTCCCTCCTCCTCCCCCCACCACTCCCTGTCTCTTACCCTCTCATGCAGAGCGTGGAGCTTAAGGAACTGATTAGAATGTGTGCTGAAATTGGAAATTGTGGCGCAGGAAGGGAGGGGAGAAGAAGAAGAGGAGGAATGGAGGGTCTGAAAAATAAGTGAAGTGAAATCAGAAGAGGGGGGAGGAGGAGGAAAAAAAGGAAAGGTTTGGTTTTGATTAATATTTATGCAGCCGCCCCTACTGTAACTCTGCCATAGTATTAATGAGAGCAACGTCCTTCGCATCAGAGAAGGAAGAGAGAGAGAGAGAGAGAGAGAGAGAGAGAGAGAGAGAGAGAGAGAGAGAGAGAGAGAGAGAGAGGAGAACAGAAACAAAACAGAGGAAAGGATGACCAAAATTTGATTAAAAAAGTGAGGGGATATGGGAGGAACAAGCAGAGGTGAGGTGGAACGGGAGATTGGGGTAGGTTAAATGACAATGGATGAAAGGGATAGAGATGAGGTCGGAGACAGGAGAGTTGTGGAGACAAGAGAGGAGAGAGGAGTCGACACCAGAGAGAGGAGGGTGGATGCACAGGAGAGGAGAGGAGTTGAGACGAGAGAGGAAAGAGCAAATGGACAGGAGAGGAGAAGGGAGGAGAGGAGAAGGAGAGAATAGAGGAGCAAGGAGGAGGAGAAGAGAGGACAGGAGAGGAGAAGGCAGGAGGGGAGAGGAGAGTAGTGAGGAGCAGAGATTTATCCTTAGTGGTTTCCGGTAGGGCTTGATTAGGGAGCGTTTTATCAGGGCCAGTCGCCAGGGCTTCAACCTTGAGCTGCCAGCAACAAACAAATGAGTTTTTAACCACACACACACACACACACACACACACACACACACACACACACACACACACACACACACACACACATACACACACACACACACACACACACACACACACACACACACACACACACCTCACACTAAATTCACTCGACTCCCTCTCTCTCTTTTCCTAACACTTGGCCACACCTCTTCTGGTGGGCATCTATTTAACACATACAGTCCGTAATTCCAAGGCAGCACTCGTCCCGGTGATGTGCGCTCCAGAATAATTACTCCCAGAGGCTCTGTCTGTCTTTTATCTTCTACCTTCTTGGATTAAAGGGAAAGAGGGACCCTGCCACATGGTGTATACTGGAAGGGGTTATAGGGAGGTGCTGACATTCAAGCTTGTGCAGCAACCCACACACACACACACACACACACACACACACACACGTACACACAGGCATCGGCACATTCCAATCAACCCTGCTGGATCAATAACCTTGACAGTCCCTGTCTCTCGTTTGACCAACTCTCAGTTTGACCTCCAACCCCAAGACCTAATCCTCCTCCCTTTTGCTTCCCCCTTCAATCTCAATCTTCGCCTCCCACCCTCCCTCTTCTCCATCTCGTCCATCCCTCGCCTTTGGCTAACCCTCCACCTCCACCCCTACTGTCACCTCCACTCCATTCCAGTTGACACCCCCTGCTGTTTTAATTCACCTTGGTCTCAACCTCTGTGAACCCATCCTGTTCTCCATCAGGCGCCTGACACTATCTTGGGTGCCTCCGTGTGCTCTCATAAACTGACAGCCCCCCCCCCCCCCCCCCCCCCGATCCCCACCTCTACCCCCACACCCTCCCCCACTGCATTTCCATTTGTTTATCAAGAGGCTGCCTCTGCTTCAGCTTCGGGTCAGGAATATGAACAGTGGTGCTCCCAGCAGTGGCTGTTATTTCTGCCCCAGCCTGCCGCCCTGGGATTAAATTGCCAAAAACGAAACAAGGCTACAAACCCTGATGTGTAATATTATGAGTGACATGGCAGCGCAGTAACTACAGAGAGTGAGAAGATTGCAATTTAAAAAAAGGCAACTGGTTCAATCCCCACGCATGCGAGTGAGGTCTGCCAATCAGCAAATGGCCACCATGTGTTCCCCCGTGGCGGGGCATTGACATGGAGGTCATTGTGCAGAAAGCATAATTTGAATTCTTGCCTGGTAAAATTAGAGTTTTACCCCGTGCCTCTCCAAGGTGGTCAGCTACAAAACAGGGGAGGCTGGAGCTCGTAAAGATTTACAGGCATGCTGGGAGATTACTTCAACCGGTTTACTCTGCTGGGCTGAGTGATGGTCTCTCGTGTCAGGACTGAGTCAGAGACACGCGGCAACGATGCAGCTAAGACCGTGGATTGCCATGGATTGACCTGGATGGCCAAAATACATCCAAAGACCTGTCAAAACCACATACCTTGACATTGTGTCTCCTTGATGGCCGCTTCAAACCCAGAGGAGCATGTGCAGGAGCCCACGGGCACCATCCACTCGCCGTCCCCGTTGCAGTACAGCTTCAGGGGCACCGAGACCTCCAGGGCGTTGGGCACGCAGGTGCCCGGCGCGATGACCAGGGATGTCGCCTCCGCGCCCGTGGCCGTCTCGGGGAACACAGCAAAGTTGGCGATGGTGGTGGAGCACTTCTTGTAGAAGACCCTGACGGAGATGAGTGACATGCAGGCTCCCAGGTCCTGGAAGGCCAGGTAGAACCCGGCCTTGGAGAGAGGGCCGAAGCTGCGCACTTTGGTGTTGACTCGTCCCGACTCCAGCATGGAGAAGCTCTCGTCCGGGGCGATGGTGTCCACCTTGACGTAGGGGTTCTCCATCCAGAAGGGGCTGGTGGCGGTGGCAGAGTCGGAGTCGGACTCGTAGTAGAAGAGGTTGAAGGTCTCCTTGCAGGAGCCGGGGATGTTGGGAATGCTGTTGCAGTCGCGCACGGTGAACTTCATCTCCACGTAGACGCGCAGCACGTCCTTGCGCGGGATGAAGTCGGAGCGGAGCCAGTTGTTCTGGTTGAGCTCGCGCACATTGCACACCTGGTACGTCCGGATGGGGTTCATGGCGTCGTCGTAGCCGCTCACCTCTTCCCACTGTGGAGATGAGGAGATTGCTCGGGTTAGGATGTTGTCATGAAGAGAAATACATGGCAGACAGATGAGATCACACAGGAACACATACAAACAGACACACAGATGTGATCTTTATCATGTAAATCCCCGTGAATACACAGGGTCTGCCAAATGAGCCGCATGTAACGTCTATGCAAAATGAGGAAATGACCTAATAACGCACATTTTCAAACCTAGCCAAGTAAAAGGGGGATTTTAATCCTGTGCTTTATTTATATTTTACTTTGTGACAGTTTGGTGTTCAAGGACTTTAGAAAGCTCTTGGGTACTCGCCCCCCATGTTTTTTTAGGTTTTTTTTCAATCATCTGTTTCATCTTCGGTTACTGCATAGACGAGTGGGGTGCCATGACAGAAAATTCATCACAATTACAGCAGTGTCAGCCACGCTTTCCTCCGCAACAGTCACCGTCGCATGTTTACCTCCTAACTGTCGGTAAGAAGCGGCAAAATTGCCTCGCAACCAATTAGGCTTCAATTACGGCGCATAGCGTGGTCCTCTAACACAGTGGGGATACGGCTGGCGGTTAACCTTCATGCCTTCCATTTCTACACTCTTTCACATCTTATGGTGGCAATGCGGTACCCGGGGGACGAATTACCAAGGATAAAATGGGATTTAATTTTCTAAACTTTGATTACCAGCTTCATTAGATGAGCGAAGGCTAAATAGGCACTGAGAGCTTTGCAGTTAGACTCCATAATGAAATGTGTTTTTCAATCTGCAATGAGGACATTACCATTAAACCGTTCCCTCAAATAGGCATTATTGTGCTGCATGTGTCGTGCAGGCATTTAATACGTGCACATTCCTTCCCTGTATAACCTATACTTATATCCTCACAGATTCATTCTAAGAGGAATGCACAATACGTGTGCACACTGGCTGGTAATTGAGCTTTATAATTTGTGTAGCCAAGTCACAGGACGGCCTCTTAAACTTTCCCAAGATTCATTCTGACAAGGTGAGCGCACGCAAACTGGAGAAAAACAATGAAAATACTTATTTTCAGC
>NW_028179219.1:0-15450 GCF_964030765.1 Micromesistius poutassou | reverse complement strand
CGTCCTGGAGCCAGACGGCCCCTGAGGCTCCGTCAGACCGTCCTCCTACGCGCGTCACTGCTAACAAAATGGACCCTTGTTTTGAAAAGAGGAGTGTGAGGAGATCTGTGTTCACCCAAACGTATACAACACATATTGAAGGAACACAAAGACACACAAAGGGAGTCTTCTTCTTCTTCTCCTTGATTATTGAGGCAGTTGTCAGGGACGCGGGAAGTCAGTTTGAGTTGGGGTTGCTGAGAGAAAGTATATATAATGACGTCATAATAAATGATGCGCAACATTCATGGTTTACGTAGTAATACGGCCAGCAACATTTGACACCAGTTTTAGAACGTTTTACACTACAGACATGTTGACCACCAACATGCCAAAGCAGCTATAGAACCTTATTCAGCAACGGACAGATCACACACACACGGAATGGAGGTTTATTTCTGATCAAGAGGCAGGCCAGGAATCCGGTCAAGGGGACAGCAACAGGCAATGGTAGGGCAGTCATAGGGATGGGACTTCAGGTGCGATGAGGGCCAATTACAAGGATGGCTAATGACTGGTAATGGTTTACCTCACAAGTGAGGTAAGGGGGAAGAGAGAGATATATAGAGTGGGTTAGTATTGCTATACGTTTCATGATGGTTAGTATTAAGTGTATCAATGGTACAATAGTGTTACACTATAGAGAGAAAAGGCAAGAAATGTTATATATTGATAATATGATTTATCAAGTCTCAGTTCATAGCCGGGTGAACACATAGTTCAACAGTAATCCCAAAAAATACCCCATTCCAGTTGTCAGGTAAGTGTGGCAGGACCTTTTCCTGTTTATCACACATTTCACAAAGGTGGGCTACACAAAATTGGGTTGGAAAGCTAGACTAGCTATACTGTATAGCCACTGTCCATCTGATTGTCTAGTTAGCTAATATCATCATACGTGCTTTTACTGGCTTGATATTCGCTGCTATGGTTAAGGTTAGGTTTAGGGTTAGGGATAAGGATGAGGATTAGGGTAAGGTTGGGGGTGAGGGTAAGGGAGGCGGGCGGTTAGGGTATAGGGGAGGGGAGAGGTTAGGGTTAGAGGAGGGGGAGGTATGAGTAAAGGAGGGGGGAGGGGGAGGTAAGGGTGTATGGGGGGGAGGACAGAGGTCAGGGTATAGAGGGGGAGGTTAGGGTATAGGGGAGGGAGGTTGGGAGAGGATATGGGAGGGCGGAGGTTAGGGTATAGGGGAGGGGAGAGGTAACCTTACCTCATTAGGGTAACATGCGTGTGTATAATAAAAATGACCATACAACAAGCCACACAACCAGGTCATTTTAAATGATTTTATATCATAAAACATCAGTATACATTTCAACATCTGTGCGCACAGTGAAACAATTCTGGGATGTGATTAAAAAAACAACGGTTCATCATGAGACCATCTGACCCTAACTCTGTCCCTAACACTGAACCATGAGGAACCCGCCAAGGAACCCTTGAGAAACAAGGAACCCTTGACAACCCGTGACTTAAGTCACGTCCTGCGAGGTAGAAGTTGCATCTGAAGTCTCCACCGTCCAGCTCCGACGAGGCGCCGTCGGTGGGTCACTGAAATGTAGCAAGAGGAGAAACACAAATCGTTAGCCTCGTAGCATAATCTACTATGTTGCTAGCCATAGGCCAACAATGTCAATGAGGCTACCAATGTCGATTACACTATGAGGCTACCCATGTCGATTACACTATGAGGCTACCCATGTCGATTACGCTATGAGGCTACCATGTGGATTACACTATGAGGCTACCAATGTCAATTATGCTACAATATCAATTATACTATGAGGCTAATGATATAGATAACTCTATGAGGCTAGCGATGTTGATTATGCTATGAGGCTAACAATACCATTATGCTATGAAGCTAACGATATCCATTATGCTATGAAGCTAACTATATCCATTATGCTAGGAGGCTAACGATGTCCAGCTAGGCGGCTAACCAGATTCCGGGTCTCCCTCCAGATAGGTGGCTCCTCCTCCATCATTTTGTCCATTATTTTTTTAGTTTATATAATTTGTGTTGAAGAAAATACTTTTGTTTTGAGAATTCTACACTAGAAACACAGTGGTAGTAGTTTATTATTCTTTGGACACTTTGTTTAAATAATTCTGAATCAAATCAAATTTTAAACTTCAACATGAAACATGCACACACTTGGGAATTTGTAATTCAGGAATATAGTAAAACATTCTGTGAATTTAACAGCATAGCTTTGGTGGTGAAACGATGTAAAAAAAAAAAAAAAAGTTGGTATTAACCTTCCAAAGACTTGAGCAGTCCCATCGTAGTCCTCGTCTCGCTCCTGGTGGGTCATCAGCTTCATCTGTTCACAATACAAACACACATTAAAAGGGTGATGTCACCAGGTGTGAGTGTGACCAGCTGTTACGTTTTAGTGTCCACCTTGATGTACGCTGGATAAACTATAGTAGTAGCAGCTGATGTGACCTTAATTACTTCAAATCACAGCTTTGGCTAAAATTCACAGAATGAAAAATCTGAAGGAAAAACTAATGAAGACCCTCTACGATCGTTTGAAATAATTAAAAAGAACCTCCAGGTGTCAAGTGTTCGGTTATGGTTACCCTCCGGTCCACAGCCTCCGGTCCAGCCTGGTGCCCCATTCCTGGTCCAGGGGGATCTGGATACCCTCTGGTCCAGCCTGGTACCCCATGCCTGGTCTAGGGGGATCTAGTTACCCTACATTATAATTAAGTGCGAGAAAAGCACTAGACACATAATAATAATAATAATAATAATAATAATAATAATAATAATAATAATAATTATTATTATTATTATCCACCCTGGTGACCCATACCTGGTCCAGTGTGATCTGGTCACCTGCTGGTCCTCAGCCTCTGGTCCACCCTGGTCCAGGAGATCCTGTGAAGTCAGACAGCATCTTTATAGACCTGTGCACAACGCGGTCTCGAATCTAACTACCAACCCCCCCGCTGGAGCCCCTTACCTTGAGCTGGAACGACGATGGAGATCTTGGGGTGCTTTGGTCGTCTTGTTGCAAAATACAGCCAACAGACTTACCTTGAGCAGATCTAGTAGTTTGTTGCTGTTGGTTCATGTACAAATAATTGACTATACATTTCATATCCCCCATTTAGCAAATAATTCCCACCCATAAACAAGGCTGACAACAGTACAAAATAACAAACTTCTCATGCCTTTTGTCTACTTCCTTACTACTCTCTAAAACATCGCATGCACATCGCATGAGTGTTGCCTTACTGATCAGGGTGTGATCTGAGTGACCAGAGATGCATGCTGGGATACTGTGCCATCTGACGCCTACAGTTCTGTAGAGGTTCCCCCTCAGGAGAAACCAAGTTTTCAAAAGGCTGTCGTGACATCAGTTACATGACCTGGAACGTCCGTCAAGACCGTGACAGGGACTCCCCAAGGAGAAACGCCAAAGGGTAGGCTGTGAGGCTCCCCCTCTCGGCGACTAGAATACAACAGCTCTTACAGGAGAGAATCATGGCGCACATTTCAACGTTCCTCTTCATAGACCTTGAAGCCCCAGTGAGGCTTTCTTCACCTCTTCTGAAGAAGAGCACAACTGCAGCTCGACAGGGACGCTAGTTGGGATGTTTCCAAGATGGTTTCCAATTCAGCCCGAGAAATACTTGGATCTCAGGGCAGGAGTACAGGAGATCCAGAGGGCTTGCCAGCAGTCCATCATGTTTAGGTTAGGTAGGGAAGCCACGTTGCAGAATGTTTCATCTTCCATCTTCAGTTAGTTGGTTGGTTTCTCATCCGATTCTGTCCATTCGGAATGCCGTTAGTCCATCATCCATTGTACCAAGTAGCCATTGTCGCTTCCCATTGTTTGCATGATTCAGTCACACTACAAGCCAAGCTGCATGACACTCAAGTCATCCTGTCCAGTGTGTAGAAGGTCGAATTGAGATCCAGATGCTAGATTGCTCCAGGCTCTTGCTGTATTGAACACCCACTTTGTTATCCTCTTTGATTTAGGCCACAGACTTGAGTCATCAGAAACATCCGACCAAATGACACTCAAGGGTGTTTCAGGAAGAGTAGCATCCTCCTATAGCTGAAGATTAAAATGTTCAGGTAATACAAGCCAAGTAGAAGTAGAAAAATTTCCCCTCACACATGTGGTGCCCAGTACCAGGTTAAAGATTGCCCCTCTCACACTTAGTGCCCCATGCCAGGGCAACGATTGCCCCTCTCACACTTAGTGCCAAATGCAAGGTTAAAGATCACCCCTCTCACACTTAATGCCCCGTGCAAAGTCAACAATTGCCCCGCTCACACTTAGTGCCCCATGCCAGGTTAAATATTGCCCCTCACATGAAGTAGTGCCCCATGCCATGCAAAGATTGCCCCTCACACTTAGTACCCCATGACATGCAAAGATTGACCAGTACCAGGTTAAAGATCACACCTCTTTATTTTCAGTTATTAGATTGTGTATTTACACAAACAATGACAATACTCAAAGGAATACAAAGCCAAACAAGAGGAGAGACCAGTGGAGGGTTTGTAGGTCTTTGAGAGAGGAGACCAGCGGTGGCTTTGTAGGTCTTTGAGAGACGAGACCAGTGGAGGGTTTGACGGAGAGACCAGCGCTGGGTTTGACGGAGAGACCAGTGGAGGTTTTGTAGGTCTTTGAGAGACCAGTGGTGGTTTTTAGGTCCTTGAGAGAGGAGAGACCAGCGGAGGTTTTGACAGAGAGACCAGCGCTGGGTTTGTAGGTCTTTGAGACGAGACCAGTGGCGGGATTGACGGAGAGACCAGTGCTGGGTTTGTAGGTCTTTGAGAGACGAGATACCAGTGCTGGGTTTGTAGGTCTTTGCGCCCTGCCCTTCACAAAGAAAAGAGAACTCTTCCCGGGGCTCCCGCCAGCTTCTCCGGGGTCGTTTGCGTTACTGCACTGGACGCCTCGCGGCGCCTATCTCCGCCTCTCCAGATTTGGGAATATGAACCCGACCTGATCGACCGGGGGCGACGGAGGCCATAGCCCCGCAGAGACGAGAGACCAGTGGAGGGTTTGTAGGTCTTTGAGAGGAGAAACCAGTGGTGGGTTTGTAGGTCTTTGAGAGAAGAGAAACCAGTGGTGGGTTTGTAGGTCTTTAAGAAGAGACCAGTGGTGGGTTTGTAGGTACTTGAGAGCGGAGAGACCAGTGGTGGGTTTGTAGGTACTTGAGAGCGGAGAGACCAGTGGTGGGTTTGATGGAGAGACCAGTGGTGGGTTTGACAGAGAGACCAGCGCTGGGTTTGTAGGTCTTTGAGAGAGGAGAGACCAGTGGAGGGTTTGATGGAGAGACCAGTGGTGGGGGGGCTAGGGCTTCAAAGCGTACGGAGGGAAACGTTGGAACGTGCTCCGTGGTTCTCAGGTGCAGGAACCAGGTTGGGTTCTAGTTGCTGAGAGGGACAGCCCTCACATCTCGCCCCCTGGTGTGTCTCCTTGAGGAGTCCCTGTCTCAATCCTGAAGGACGTTCCAGTTCATGTAACTGACGTGACGACGGCCTCTTAAACACTCGGGTTCCCCTGAGGGGGAACGTCTACACAACTGAAGGCCTCAAACAGCGCAGAACCCTCGCATGCATCTCTGGTCAGTCAGTCACACACCCTTATCAGTAGGACAACACACATGGGATGTGATGCAATGATGAGGAATGTAGTAGGAAAGTGGACGGATAAAGTATCTTCTAGGGACGAATGAGAGGCATGAGAACACGAGAGAGAGAGAGCGAGAGAGAGCGAGAGAGAGAGAGAGAGCCTACGTGGGGCGGGGCAGGGCCTACGTGGGGCGGGGCAGGGCCTACGTGGGGCGGGGCAGGGCCTACGTGGGGCGGGGCAGGGCCTACGTGGGGCGGGGCCTGAGAACTAGTTCAAACTAAACGCTGTCAGCCCACAGCATTAAAAGAAAATGTTGTGACTTACAGTTCGCAGTTTCTTCTTCTTCGTGGTTCGATCGTGATACTCACAGAATCTGTTTCTTCTTCTTGAGCTGTGAAGGAGAGCAACGAGATTAGTTTTACGGCTTGTGTGTGTGGCTGTGTGTGTGTGTGTGTGTGTGTTTTAATTAGTGATTAATCCAATAAATCCAAATAAGTTATTAAAATAAGTTATTTTTCCCATCTAACTACGACGGTAACCGAGTGCGGAGTCATTGTGTGACGTCATGGCCCCGCCCCCCTACGTCTTCCGCCGCCAACTCCGTCATGGAGTCATTGATAAATATCTGCAGCCGCGTCACCCGGCGAAAAATTAACCCAATTAAAAACAGCTTACGACGACATACATCCAGAACTACTATTATTCAACTTATCAAGTAGGCCTAGAGTAAAAAACAATTAAGATAAATTATAAATAAGTGTCCTACTCACAGCAGGTCCGGATGTAGCGGGCCGTTTTACTTCAAAAAGTGTTCGTTAATTAACCCGACGGTCAACCTGGAAAACAAAAGGACCAGACGGATCATTAGTTACTTTTATAACTTCAACCGGACGTTTCTAACCATGTTTCGGTTAAACTACTAAAATAACGTCAATATTAACCGTGTAATGGAGACGGCTCAGCGTCTTTTTCAATCTAACCTGTGGTGGAGCCAACAGCTGACGGAGCGCGAGCAGCAGCAGCACAGTGAGGCTCAATGGAGACGCAGCGCGATCCGCACCGAGACCCGCGAAATAATCAGCGAATAATCAGCGGAACTACATGCAGGTGTGCGCCGCCATAGATATATGTGTGTGTGTGTGTGTGTGTGTGTGTGTGTGTGTTGAGCGGGGGTGGGAGTGGGTGGGTGGGTTTGGGTTACAAACTGTGGGTGTGTGTTTGGGTTTGTGTGTTTAAAAGGTGAACGATATGTGGATGAGTGGGAATAAATGGTATATATTATGTGGATGTGTGAGTGTGGTTTAAAACCATATGGAGTAGAGGAATACTGTTACTACCAGGAATTGTATGCTGATTGAAGTATGAAATTAAACCGTATGATGGTGTATTTCCTTTTGATGAAAATAATAAAAAAGAATAAATAAAAAAATGCCTAATGTGTAACATAACTAATTAACTATAACTGTATTGATACAATTACTATTATAGAACATAAAAAAATAGAACACAACTTACTTAACTTAAATATGCAAATTACAACATTTGGGCAAATTATGCAACTATGAAAGTCTTTATAGTTGCATTTGTTTATTCACAAAATAGAAATGCTATAACGGCATAAAAAATAATAAAATCAATCAGCTCAGATATTTATTGTCAAAGTGATGAACTTATCAAAACGTACAGAAATCCAAATGACACTAAATGTTTCAAATGACATTAATAAAATAATACATTATATTGTTACTTTAATATTCTTATATTGTATATTTGAACAGTGTTCCAATATATTAGTCAAACATTTACATGTATTAAATCTATATCTGTACATATTTTATACAAACAAAAACAAGGCGATGACATTATAGTCATACATCAAATATCCGTACAGTCACACCCAATTCATAAAGAAGACATTTATTGCCTGTTACACAATGCATGGACAAACAAATAAAAAAAAAGAATCGATTGTATTTATTTAATCAAAGCAATCAGTACATTTCCCCCCCCCCAAAAAAAAAATAATATAGATTGCATTTCATATCAAAATACTAATAATAGTAATTATTCAAATAATAATTATAAATTGAGCTTGTTCTCTTTTAAACGGAGCGGTGTGAACTTCTTGGGAGGGCTAGTGAACATGTGTTGATGACCTTGACCTCTCTGAGCCTAGGGTCAGAGGGGAGGGCTAGTGAACATGTGTTGATGACCTTGACCTCTGAGCCTAGGGTCAGAGGGGAGGGCTAGTGAACATGTGTTGATGACCTTGACCTCTGAGCCTAGGGTCAGAGGGAAGGGCTAGTGAACATGTGTTGATGACCTTGACCTCTGAGCCTAGGGTCAGAGGGAAGGGCTAGTGAACATGTGTTGATGACCTTGACCTTTGACCCTAGGGTCAGAGGGGAGGGCTAGTGAACATGTGTTGATGACCTTGACCTCTGAGCCTAGGGTCAGAGGGGAGGGCTAGTGAACATGTGTTGATGACCTTGACCTCTCTGACCCTAGGCTACGGTCACCTGGCTCCTGTCCCTTCGTAGTATGGGCTCTCCTCCAGTACCTCCTCGATGACCGCCTGAAACGGACCAGAACCAACCGTCACCGCTTCAAACCGGATCAATCACACAGGGACCAGAAAGAACGATTCTGACCAATTGTTACGAACCAAACCTTGGGTCACACCCCGGACCGAGTAACACAAACTGAAATTCAGGGCTTACGTTGAAAACAGACGTTTTATTTCGTAGACGCTGCCTTGTACATGGCGGGACGGTTATTAAATCAACGAAAGGAAAGATAATAAAACAGAAAGAAAACCCTAACTAACCCTAACTCTGGGGGACCCTAAATTGTCCTACTCAGAAAATAAAAGGGGATGTGAATTAGTCGGGACCTATACCTACTCTGCTCTAACCTAACCTAAAAACGTGAAAACAACCATCTCCAACCAACAACGTATAAAGTAAGTGAAAAGCAATAATGTTCCCACATGGGAAAGAACGGTGCGGGACCGCAAATTACTAACACAAAAGAAACTTGTTCACACATGAACGATCGGTGCCGGCGTGGCACCGCGGACTTCCTTGTATCACGACGGGGAAAACCAGTATGCGTGCGGGACCAGAAACGAATCCCTCTGCAGTCTGGGCTGGGCGGTCTTTATAGGCGACGTCACGCCGCGGCGGGAACAACCAGCCTATAGGGAAAAACGCATGCAGAACAGCGCAGCTGCGCAAAATCTCATACTTGTCCTTATAGGAACGTAACACCCCCACCCTTAAGAAAATAAATTGGGGGTTATAGTTTGTAAATTCAAGGTGAATATTTACAAAAATACAAATATACACAAATGTACATAATGGGAACGAAAAACAACGAACTATGCGTTCGGCAATGTCGCAACACGCGACTGAGCGATAGAAAATAAAAATAAAAACGGTTAACATGTGTACTTTTTTTCAAAACACACATTAACAAACAATTTATTTACACTCATGCAGACGCTAAACCCTAGACAGGGCATCTGCCACCACATTATCGCGCCCCCGAATGTGTCTAATCTCGAGGTTGTGCCCCTGCAGAATCAAACTCCACCGCATTAAACGCTGATTGTTGTTGCGCATGCGGTCGAGGAAGACAAGAGGGTTGTGGTCAGTGAAGACCAGCACAGGACGTACAGCACCCCCAACATATACCTCGAAATGTTGGACGGCCAACACGAGCGCCAGGGCTTCCTTCTCTATCGTAGAGTAAGCACGCTGGTGTAAATTAAACTTGCGCGAAAAGAAACACACGGGATGTTCAAACCCTTCCTCGTCCTGCTGCATGAGAACAGCTCCTGCTCCCAAATCACTGGCATCGACAGCGATAGAAAAAGGCAAATTAAAGTTAGGAGCGGAAAGAACGGGCGCAGTGGTCAACAAAGCCTTAACAGACTCGAAGGCGCCTTGACTCCGTGGAGTCCACTTGAAAACCACCTTCGAGCTGAGCAAGTCAGTGAGGGGAGAGGCAACTGCAGAGAAGTTCTTACAGAAAGAACGGTAATAGCCTACCATGCCGAGAAAACGGCGCAGTTCGCGACGAGTGGTAGGAGGAGGATAGTCCAGGATGGCCTCGACCTTTGACTGGACAGGGCGCACTTGCCCGCGACCCACGACTTTCCCCAGATAGGTAACCGTAGCCTGACCGAACTCGCATTTAGCGAGGTTGACCGTGAGGTTCGCGTCAGAGAGCCTGCGGAACACAGTGGAAAGGTGTGCGAGATGTGAAGGCCAGGTGGGGCTGTAAATCAGCAGGTCGTCTAAATAGGCCTCACAGTTGGGTACGCCATCGAGGACACAGTTGATGAGCCTCTGGAATGTTGCCGGGGCATTGCGGAGTCCGAAGGGCATTACTGTGTACTGTAGGAAGCTGTCTGGCGTCACAAAAGCTGATATTTCCTTAGCACGGGGTGACAAGGGAATCTGCCAGTAGCCTTTAAGTAAATCAATTTTGCTTACAAACACCGCGGAGCCAAGGCGGTCAACACAATCATCAATGCGGGGCAACGGGAAACTATCGGGTTTTGTAACGGCATTTACCTTTCGGAAATCGGTACAAAACCGCACTGAGCCATCGCTCTTGGGCACCAGCAAGCACGGCGAGCTCCATGGGCTACAACTTGCTTCGGCAATGCCGTGATCCTTCATGAACTTCACCTCGCCCTGCAACAAAACCCTTTTTTGAGGATTAGTGCGATAGGGATGCTGCTTAATTGGGTCAGAAGAACCAACATCGATGTCATGTACCGCCGCCGTTGTCTGGCGTGGCACATCGGGAAACAGATCCTTATTTTCGTTAAACAGAGAAATTAAATCGTCACGTTGTGATTCACTCAAACCAACAAAAAATGAATTAAGGTCGTTGAGGACCTGAGAATTCCTCATTCTCCCTTCAACAACTTCCACCGACGGAACGCGACCCTCGTCTTCCAACGGGGAAGCGACCGCGAGCGACGCAACGACTTCAGCACCACGAGGAGTAGACAGCGCCACTGCCCCCCCGCGATCGTCGCCACTGATCTCAGCGCAGCGCGGAGATTCTAATTTGGGAGCTGCTGAGCTTTCCTCACGACCACGGTACGACTTCAAACGATTTACATGACATAAAGTCGTCTTTCTCCTGCGATCAGGAGTAGAGAGTACGTAGTTGAGATCACCTACACGTCGTTCGATGCGATAAGGACCGCTGTAGCGGGCCTGCAGAGCAGAGCCCATCAAAGGTATTAACACAAGCACCTCATCACCAGGTTGGAAAGTACGAGAGACCGACTTCTCATCATATCTCCTCTTCATTCGCTGTTGACAGGCGCCCAGATTTGCTCTGGCCAACTGGCAAGCACGACCGAGCCGGGAGCGCATTTTCGAAACGTAGTCAGAGAGACCCTCGTACGTTTTTGTCTCCGACAGCCACGACTCTTTTAGCAACTTCAGCGGCCCGCGAACAGTGTGTCCGAAAACAAGCTCTGCAGGACTAAACCCCAGACTCTCCTGCACTACCTCTCGCACGGCAAAAAGAGCGAGCGGTACCCCCTCATCCCAGTCACGCTCGAACTCGAGGCAGAACGTCTTTAGCATATTCTTGAGCGTTAGGTGGAATCTCTCGAGTGCGCCTTGGCTTTGGGGGTGATAGGCGCTGGATTTTACGTGTTTGACGGAGAGCTGTCGCATAGCCTCAGCAAACACATGGGACATGAAGTTAGTGCCACGGTCCGTCTGGACGGTCTTCGGGAGACCGAAGAGGGAAAAAAACCACAGCAGGGCCTTGATGATGACAGGAGCCGTGATTCTACGCAGTGGAATTGCCTCGGGAAAGCGTGTAAGACTACACATGATTGTCAGCAACCACTGGTTACCAGATTTGGTTTTAGGCAACTGGCCGACACAGTCCAGAATTACGTGCTCGAAAGGCTCCGACGCAACAGGAATTGGTTGCAACGGCGCAGGTGGAATGACCTGATTAGGTTTACCTGTGATTTGGCACGGATGACATGTTTTACAATACCGAACTACGTCTCGTTTAAGACCTGGCCAGAAGAAATGGCGTAAAATTCGGTCAGTTGTTTTATTTACGCCGAGATGACCCGCAAAGTGATGGTCATGAGCGAGACTCAGAACTTCATCACGGAAGGACGCAGGGATCACGATCTGATACAGAACTCTCCACTCATCTTGCGCTGAGGCCGTAAGAGGCCTCCACTTGCGCATTAAGACTCCATCTCTCAGGAAATAGCCATGAGGCGACTGCTCAATGTCCTCCTCGGACATAATTTCAGAAAAGAGCGTCGCCAGAGAAGGGTCATTTTTCTGTTCCTTGCCAAGCAGATCTCGGTCCACAGACAGTTTAGGAACAGCAGCATGGGACGACAGTGACTCAGCAGTCTGAGGGACAACACTATCGTGAATGAGTGAGGGACGAGCCATAAAGGAATCGCTAAGATCGATGATCGCATCGCGTTGCTCCTGACTAGAAGTCGCTTTAACGTCTCTCGCCATGGCACGCGTAACGACGCTAGATGCGAAAACCTCAGGGAAATTAACGGAAAGGTCATCACTTGTTAATGTTTTCGAGGACACATGAGACACGATAGGGCCAGGTAAAACTTTGCCACCACAGACATCGTTACCAAGTAGCATGGCTACATTTGCGATAGGCAGAGAGGGACGTATACCCACGGTAACAGTGCCAGTAACCAAGTCCGATTGGAGGGAAATCTCATGCAGAGGGACATTAACGAAACCCATTTCAAAACCACGCACAAGAACGCTGCAGCCGGTAGACGTCTTGTCGCAGAAAGGCAACACATTCTCTAGTATGAAGCTTTGTGAAGCCCCAGTATCACGCAAGATTTTAATCGGTACGCGCACACTAGGGTCACCGGGTAGGGACACAAAACCGTCCATTATGAAAGGCGCAAAACAGGGATTTCCACCATCGGTGTCTTCCTGAGGAAGAGGCGGTTTCGCTACACACAATCCGACCTCTGTGTTAAACGAAGCTGCCCTGTTCTTGTTCCTCAACTTAAAGCACTCCGAAACAACGTGACCCCGCTTTTTACAATAACCGCAGGTCGGGCTGGTAGATTTAAATACCGACGCGCGAGGTGAAAAGTGGGAAGAATCAGGCACGGCTTGTTTCGTAGTCCTAAAAACAGTTGGATGGCTGGAAATGTTTGGTGGGGGTTTAGAAACAGAGGGAACACGCTTGTGCGTAAGCACATACTCGTCAGCGAGCACCGCTGCACCAGCCGGCGTAACCTCCTTATGCTCACTAATATGAGTTGCGACTGATGTTGGCAGACAATTCTTAAAGTCCTCCAGAATGATCAAATCCCGAAGGGCTTGGAAGGTTGTCACTTCCTGCGAGTTCAACCAGCGATCGCAGAGCATTTCCTTCTCTCGAACGAACTCTACGTACGAGAGGGCCTCCGGTTTTTGATAGCCGCGGAACTTCTGCCGATACGCCTCTGGCACCAGGGAATACATACGCAGAACAGCCTGCTTGACCTTCTCATAGTCCGCTGCATCTTCCAGAGGCAGCGCAGAGTAAGCCTCCTGCGCCTTCCCTTTAAAAACACACTGGAGCGTCATGGTCCAAACCTCCCTAGGCCATTTCAGGGTCGTAGCAACCCGCTCGAAATGCGCAAAGAATTTGTCAACCTCATCCTCACGAAAAGGTGGAACGACACGGATATTACGGGTAACGTCGAATTGTCCCGACTTAAAGTGGATATCAGCCTCACGAGCCTTGAGATCCATTTCTTTAAGCCGTAACGCTTGATTAAATTCGAGTTCCTTCAAACGTAACTCGTGCTCTCTATCCCTAATATTTTTCTCTCGCTCCCACTCAAGTTCCATTTCTCTCAACTGCAGACGTTTTAACTCCAGTGAAACTTCACTAGGGGAAAGAGGCTGAACGTTACCTCGTGTAGGTGACGTAGGTTCGTCAACAGGCACTTTCCCAAACACTCCACGGTCCCGCAGGTGATTGATGAGCCCCTCTTGGAGCTCAGCCTTGGAAGGGCTACCACTGACTTGAAGTTTGTAGTGGCCAGCAACCGTAACAAGGTCATCACGCGTAATCAAAAATAGAGCCTCCTCCGTAGGAGCAAGGGTAAACGCGTGTAAATCAAACATAACTGCGAGGAAAAAACCCGATCGCTAACAGGCAAAAACTAATGTGTGAAAAGCCCAGAACTACAGCATAGTTCAAACAAAGGGTGACCACAGCAAACTAAATGTGCACAATGCACAGTGCGACCACCACAAAAAAAAAGATTTTCACTCCAGGAAAATCGGATTGTTCAAAACTCACTAATGGTTCAAAGACCGGCTACGAGCCCCCATTATGTTACGAACCAAACCTTGGGTCACACCCCGGACCGAGTAACACAAACTGAAATTCAGGGCTTACGTTGAAAACAGACGTTTTATTTCGTAGACGCTGCCTTGTACATGGCGGGACGGTTATTAAATCAACGAAAGGAAAGATAATAAAACAGAAAGAAAACCCTAACTAACCCTAACTCTGGGGGACCCTAAATTGTCCTACTCAGAAAATAAAAGGGGATGTGAATTAGTCGGGACCTATACCTACTCTGCTCTAACCTAACCTAAAAACGTGAAAACAACCATCTCCAACCAACAACGTATAAAGTAAGTGAAAAGCAATAATGTTCCCACATGGGAAAGAACGGTGCGGGACCGCAAATTACTAACACAAAAGAAACTTGTTCACACATGAACGATCGGTGCCGGCGTGGCACCGCGGACTTCCTTGTATCACGACGGGGAAAACCAGTATGCGTGCGGGACCAGAAACGAATCCCTCTGCAGTCTGGGCTGGGCGGTCTTTATAGGCGACGTCACGCCGCGGCGGGAACAACCAGCCTATAGGGAAAAACGCATGCAGAACAGCGCAGCTGCGCAAAATCTCATACTTGTCCTTATAGGAACGTAACACCAATGAACAGCAGGGGCCTCATGTACAAAGACTTGCGTGGATTTCTGACTAAAACTTTGCGGACGCCAAAATCTGGAAAGCTGCTGCGCACAAATAAATCTGGATGTATCAATCCTTGCGTAAGCACGATTTCACGCAGATTCTCTTTGTACATCCCAATTAACGTGAAATTGAGCGCACATGCACGAGCCCGTCTCTCCACCCAGTCTCCTCCCTCATTTAATATGCTAATTAGTATAAATAAACCTGCAGTAGTGCGCTCGTTAGGAGAAAGGAGAACATGGAGAAAGGAAGAAAAAATAACTTTAGTGAATGCGAGGTGGAGGTGCTGATTTCGGAGGTAGAGGCCAGAAATAAGATCTTGTTTGGCTCTCTTTCCTCCGGAATCAGCACCAAAAGCAAAAAACTGGCGTGGGAAAACGTTGCCAAGTCGGTCAATGAGGTTGGGGCGGAAAGCCGAACTGTGGCTGACATAAAAAAAAAAGTGGTCGGACATCAAGGTGGACGTAAAAAGAAAGGTCTCTGCTCTGACCCCGGAGAAGCGTGGGTCAGAGCGCAGCGGGGCGGAGTCTGGGAGCTCGCCCTATTTGAGCAAAGGGTGGCAGCTGTGATTTGGGATCGGCTCTTTTTTGACCAAAAAATCATAATAGTCGCGGAACACCCGTTAATTTTGAATGCGACCATCTTCTAACAAGGCCAACACTGCCATTGTCAACCTATCGATTATTGCCACATTTTGCGCATGCTTTTATATTCTCATTTATTTGGATGCATGCTGACGATAGGTTGTATCCATAC
>NW_028179220.1:0-5273 GCF_964030765.1 Micromesistius poutassou | reverse complement strand
GAAGTCACATACTCATATATTGGAAATTGTTCTCCACATTTAATGGGAGCACTATCATATCAGACATAACTTAGCTAATAATCATCATCATCATCATAAACCTTGATATTAACGAGATAGTGTTTACTTGCTGTAATATTTTAATAGAAATAACAATAAATCGAATTATTCACAGCTTAGTAAAAAGTCACTGCTCGTATCCACACCAGGGTGTTGTTTACAAATGAATATTTTGACGATGAAGGTAACGTCAGAAAGAATCATCGTCTTCATCTCTTTTATTCAAAAAAGGAAATGTAAATATTTGTTGCCATTGAAGGGAGGCTGGTAATTACAGGGTGTACGAGACAGAGAGAAAGAGAGAGAGAGAGAGAACAACGCAACAACTTGAGTGCATTGCTGCAGCACATCCTGGAACATTCTGAGAGGAAATGTGAACGACATCAAAGCATTCGCCAGTACAAAATAAGAAAATCCAGAGACATAAAAAATAAAAAATAAACACAACCTACCCGCCACCACATCCTGTTAAGATGCTGATTTCACTCTTTCTCACCCCTGTATGAATGTTTTATTCCACCCCCCCCCCCCCCCCACCACCACCACCACCACCTCCTGCTCATGCAAGGGCATGAGGATATGAAGTGCATTGAGCATTGAGTGCAAACCGAGGCTACCCAAGGTGCTCCATAAACAAGCTCATTTCAACCAATTTTCAATGAGTTCTTGGAGGTGATACATCACAGATGCGTTGCCATGGCCACAGCTTCCATAGTGTCAGGAGTGACAAAATGCACATTTACATTTTGGTAGTTGCTACAAGCCAATTAGCCAAGCATTATGGTTCATATGTTTTAGAGCGTTGCAGGTTTGTGGACGTAGTGTTCCATGCCCTGCTGGACGTGGTCCCATCGATCCCCAAACGTCCGCGGCATACCCGCGGGCGTCTAGGGCAGGGTGTCCTCACCCCTGAATTCATTGTGCATCGCTTTGGGTTCAATTTTTCTCAATGACTAAATGTCAAATTTTAATTAAGTAATGGTGTCCTTGAGGCTGGACGGTGAGCTGTCGTTCTGGAGCTTTTTGTGAGTTTGACTCATGCAGTATTAAAACGGCATGAAACTGGACAGAAGACATCTAGCTTTGGCTGCACATTTGCTGTCATACTCGGCCAACCTTTGTTCCATCTATTCTATTTCAGTGATTCATATTTAATGTTTTATTTTAATATTTATGAACAAAACAAACCTGACCCCAGTAACACCGTGCCTATACACCATATACATTTATTTATGCCATTTTTTCTTTCCATTAGTTATGGATGTGTTCATATCAAACTCCAGTGACTACAGTTTTTGGGCCACATACAGACTCAAGAATCTAAAAGCAGCAGCAAAGATTATTTGAGCATAGTGCCCATAATTCAATTCATGCCACCTTAAACTAAATGTCACTGATGTTAAAAACCTGATTTGTGAACTGACAAGCACTCTTTTCAAAGTTAGGGGCTAACAATGTCCCGTGTAGATTTCATTAGCCTATGATGACAGTATATTTACGTTGATTTATGATTTCACAGTTCTACAACTCTCTGGAGTCTCTCTCAATATGGCCAGAGTATCGGCAACAACAAATCCCATGATGCATTCTGATGAACAGCCCCTATATAGACCCTTTTCCACAGAGCTGTAGGACAAACAGAGGTGTCGCTCATAACACTTACTATGGGTCCTACTGCTTCAACCTGTGAAGACAAGTCTAAAGATAAACCTGTGGCCTTTATAAAAAAGTGACACCTATTTTGTTCGACGGTGTCGACGTGTTTAGAGATGTCCGGCCCCCAAGGTGAGCCTTGCGTTTGAGTAAGACATCCAGTGCGCGGCACAAAGTTTCCATGAAGTCGTCGTCGTAATCATCTCGTTGTTTAGACCTCTTGAGGCGGAAACGTTCACCTCGTGAAATCGCGTTCAACATCACCACCGATGAAACACCATTATCATTATTATTAGTATTACAGCTCCTCGGTAATAGCCTCCTAACGCCGCGGCCATTAACTCTTACGCAATAGCGTCCTTAACAATCATGCAGGGATTCTAGGGGGTCTAAACCGGGCCACCTGCGTGTGTGTGTGTGTGTGTGTGGGGGGGGGGGGAGGAGGGGGGGGGGGGGGGGGTTGGTGGGGAAGCTATTCGCATAACATGAATTATTAAAAAACAGGGTGGCCCTGTCCATGACTCAGCGGTTATGTGCAGAAGCCAGGCTACAGCGAGGCCCGCCGAGGATAATGTAAATGGCGGAGCGCGACGGATTGTATGAACAAAAACAAAAAAAAAAAAACAGACATGAATAAATAACTAATAATGAATGTGGATGCTGCTGTTTGGTCAACCTTAGGTCCACACGAGCTAGTCTCGTGGTTGTGTAAACAGATGATGGTGGCCCCAACACACCAGTGAATATCACCCCCCCCCGACCACCCCCCCTCCCTGTTCCCTTAGGTTACTTTGTTCTTTCGTATGATGACTGCAGCAAAAGGCCAACTGTCTGTTATTTAAATACCAGGCCTGTGTGCGGTGGCTTTTAGAGAGGAACGGAGGCTGGGATGGTGGAGGACGTCTCGCTCCAGCCCACGAGATAACAACAAAATAAAAACCCTGTTTGTTTCTTTATTTATATATTGTTTTATAGGTTATCTCCCCTCGGAAGCACAACTTTGACAACGCAAGTTCTGTTCCGAGCAGAAGCAGAGCCAGCCCCGGAGCGCCCACAAGGAACGCGAGGAGGGATGGAGGTTGGGGATTGGTGGCTGTAGGTTCTAAGTAGCAGGGGTGCATACGGGCTAACTAGAGCCTAGCTGAGTTAGCGCTGCAGCTGTCGATTCATTTAAATACTATTTAACAACATATGTGTGTTGTGTGACACTACATGTTTTTACAAATGATATTAATATTAAATCATTTTAAAATGAACAAAGCTATATCCGCAAAAGGAGAAGAGATTTGGCAGTGGTACATCAAGTTTTGACATGTTATTGCTTAAGATATGATTTTTGCTTTTAAAGATTTTTTTTTATAGCGATTTTTTTCTAAATAGTACATCTGAGCAGCATAACAGCGCCTTCTAGTGGTGACCGCTAGAAGGCACCCCTGTGCTGACACCGACTGTTTTGGAAAATGTCATGCAGTGTTTGCCAAGTAAGCAAAAGTCCGCTAGTGCTGCTGTCTTAAGCATGTCATATGTTTATTTCATATTCCCATTGTGCTGGTGTTTCAAAAATATGGATCCCAGCAGCAGTAAGAACGTCCTGTACAGAATATTATTTTGGAACGCAACTCAAACCCATTATCTGTCGGCCTTACAACACATTGTCAACAGTATTGTTGGATCAAGACGTTTTCTCATGTCTGTTGGAACTGTTTCATGCTGTTTCTTCTTACTTAAGGATGTGATGAATGGTGTTTCTTTTAAACCGTTTCTGGAGGGCCCCTGGCTGTTTGCTTACACTTGACACAAGTTCAAGCAGACAAAAGCAGAACTATGTCGATTGTCCTGGTATTTTTCAAACAAAAGACCTTGCATTGTGCCTCGTTGTGTCACACACACACACACACACACACACACACACACACACACACACACACACACACACACACACACACACACACACACACACACACACACACACACACACACACACAGTGTAGGCCTACGTGACACATACCACAACGTGTGTCTTTGAGACAGCAACATTCCTAGCATACGAGCCGTGGCCCGGCTCACCTTGACCGCGCTCACAGACGTGTTTTCTGGCTTCACCTCCGCTGACTTTCCATGGAAACACATCCTGCCCCGTCTTCAAGAGAACCTTTAAACTTCCTCATCCTGAGTCCTGACACTCCGGGCCACATCACATCAGTCCTGGGAGGATAGTCCGGAAACCTGCTGGAACCTGGCTCTGTGTGTGCGTTTGCGTGTGCGTGTGTGTGTGTGTGTGTGTGTCATTAAGTTTGCCAGTATGTGTGTGTGTGTGTGTGTGTGTGTCTGTCACTGTGTTTGTGTGTCATTGTGTCTGTGTCTGTGTGTGTCCACATGAGTGTTTTTGTTTGTCTTTGTGTGAGTCCACGTGTGTGTGTGTGTGTGTGTGTGTCCACATGAGTGTGTTTGTTTTTGTGAGTCCACGTGTGTGTGTGTGTGTGTGTGTGTGTGTGTGTGTGTGTGTGTGTGTGTGCGCGCGTGCGTGCGTCATTCTGAGCTCAGAGAGGGCGTACAGCAGGACTGAGTGGTAGCCATGTGTCCTGTATCCTGTTATGTCTACACTCTTCACCTCCGTGTGCGTGTGTGTGTGTGTGTGTGTGCGCGTGCATGTGTCTGAGTGCACCTGCGTGTGCCCCCCGTCACTTACTGTTATTAATGGCACGAAAATGTGTGTGCGTGTGTTTCTCTGTGTGTTTATTTCAAGTGCACCTGCGTGTGCCCCCCGTCAACCGCTGTTATTAATGGCATGACAATGTGTGTGTGTGTGTGTGTGCGTGCGTGCGTGCGTGCGTGCGTATGTGTGTGCTCCCTGCCACATATTGTTATTCATGGAAGTGTAACGCGTGTGTGTCTGTCAGTTCATTTCTAAGTGAGCAGGCAAGTGTAGAGATGTCAGAGTGTGTGTGTGTGTGTGTGTGTGTGTGTGTGTGTGTGTGTGTGTGTGTGTGTGTGTGTGCGCATGCACACGTGCATGTGTGTGCATGTGGCTTTGTGTGTGCGTATTCTGTTTTTCAGCTCCCATGTATGCGTATGCACTTTGTGCGCGCTGTCAGATTTACTGTGTTGGTAAGTGAGTGTGTGAATGTGCGAAAGGGTGCATGAATTCCTGCAGTTTTTAAATCTGGATACGTGTGTGTGTGCTTGTGTAAGTGCAGCAAGTCGAGAACAATTCGTAGAATTATATCGCCTGTTTAAGTATAGACATAAGTATAGACATAAACTTCTGAACAGAAATCGACATTCTCTGTCATAACATAACCAAGACAACCAATATTGTAAGTGCACGTAATTAACGTAATTATGACTAAAATTGTGTCTTTAATTCTTTATATTTCTTAAAGTCCATGTTCCAAATCTGTTACATACTATACATTTTGTTCTTATATAATATGCACCGACAATAAGTTTAAGATCCATTCATTGAATACATAAATAAAGTAACTATTCTGTGTATGAAAATGTTGAACCAGTAGATTTGAAAAAAAAAAAATGTAACAACCATATATTACATCTACTAA
>NW_028179221.1:10000-18073 GCF_964030765.1 Micromesistius poutassou | reverse complement strand
CCTTTTCGCTCTCCCCCCCCCCCCACCCCCCCCCCCACCAACCGCGATTGATGAGTAGAGCGTGCACTTTCATCGCCATGGAGACGACGTGTGTGTGTGTGGGGGGGGTGGGGGGGTGGGAAGGTGTGCGTGGCGTCTTGTCTGACATAGGCGACGGCAAAGGGGTTGTTTCTCGTGGTGTAATTTCAAAAAAAAATCTTTGGATGGGGAAGGGGTGAGGGGTGAGGGGTATGGGTAGGGGAGGGGGCGCGGGGGGGGGGGGGGTTGTCCTTGCCTCAACTTCCTCTTTAGCCCGTGCTACTGAAGCAGATGGCTGGCTGTCTCAAACTGTGAAGTGTAGAAGTTATCTCTCATGGCGCTCCTAATAAACTGCCCCGCTTTTTTGCCGTGGCTTGCTTTTTTGTTGTTGTTTTGTTTCGCTATTTTGGATTTTAGACGAGGAAGGAAAAGCTCCAATCTTTTGTTTTTGATTTGGGAAATCGTGTGTGTGTGTGTGTGTCTGTGTGTGTCTGTGTGTGTGTGTGTGTGTGTGTGTGTGCGTGTGCGTGTGAAGGGGTGTGTGAGAAGGACTAACTCATTGATTTGTCGGTGGACATGTTGACGAGCGAGTGTGATGTTTCCCGATCGGGGACCCATGGGCGTACAAGCTCAGACTTGTCCTCTAGAAATTGAATATTTATGTCAAATCTATTTCCCTCCCAGGTCCTTACAAAACGCACAACACATCCGCCTCAGCCATTTGCATGCGGCACAGAACGAGCATTGTCTGTTCTGAATGTAATTTACATGAGACGTTGTATATTTTATAGTCACTTCACGAGAATTGAAAGTCATAAATAAACTACATATTCTCTATCTCTTGTTTTTTATCATGTAGCACTTGAAGCAGTTTGCTTGTTTGATTAGGTCCAGGCACACACATGATTGTTATACTTTCTGGGTCGTATCTTTGTGGGTGAAATCACTTAATGTAAGTCCCTTTGGACAAAAGCACCAGCCAACTTAATCTCATTTAATGGGATTTAGTAATATAATGTGTAATAATGTATTCAACATAATACTATGAATGTATGAACATGACTTGGTGCTGTTGCATTGAAAATTCCAAGACCAGGAAGCAATAACACAGAGTATATACAGTATAGTAAATTTGACCCATTCTTTAATGTCATCTTAGTCCCAAATTTAGGGATTATTAACTTATGCCTAAATTCACCAATGTGCAGATAACAAGACTTAAACATGCAAACATACTGTATTTAAAAAAAACACTTCTTCACGTGTGTGTGTGTGTGTGTTGCGTGTGTGTGTGTGTGTGTGTGTGCGTGTGTGTGTGCGCGTTGCGTGCGTGCGCGCGCGCGACTGAGAAGTGTTGAGGTGGCGATAGTGACACAGCGGAGGCGTGTCCTTCTGATTCATATAAATATCTACAAACAACAAGATGGTCATGAATAATGATGAGTCACTGCTTATATTTCCATTCTCTTTTTTTTTTTTTTTTTTCCCCCCCCCCCTCTCAGATAACCTTTACCTAAGAAAAGGTAAGGAAGCTTTTCTGTTCTTTCTGTGCTATGCTACGCGGGCTAGCGCTCGTGCGGCTTGTTCTATGCTAGTTAGGCCCATAGCGCCGTTGCATGTCACGTATGCTATGCTATGCTATGCTATGCTATGCTGCGCTATGTTATGCTGCTCTATGCTATGATATGCTCTGCTATGCTACTCTATGCTATGCTTGTGGTGACGGTTATCCCTCCTGTCCCCCCCCCACCGCCGCCTCTCTTCCAGTCCAACATGTTTAGCCTCCAGAGCCTAATGCCAATTCCTTCAATGCTGCCTTTTCTCTTGCCCCCTTTTTTTTTTTTTTTCCTTTTGCCTTTCCTTGTCTCTTTCTCTTTTTCTTTCCCTTCTGCTGCTCCCATTCTCTCTTTTAAAATTGGTGCACACACACACACACACACACACGCACGCACGCACGCACACACACACACACGGGGTGCTTGAACACAAGCGCACAACAACAGAGTATTCTGTAAATGTTATTTTTCTTTCCGAGCACTGACTTGGAGCAAGCTGTGCACATGTGATTACTAGTGCATGTGCCACAGTGCGGCTAAGAAGCACACTATCGCTTTGCACAGAGGCTTCCTCCTTTGGTGTGTGTGTGTGTGTGTGTGTGTGTGTGCGTGTGTTTGTGCGCGCGTGTGAGTGTCTGAGCGGGTGCGGTATCAGTGTGGTCAAGTCGGCATGAAACGGCTCATTCAATCATGCGTGTAGCAACGGCAGAGCAGGCTATTTGGGGGAACTACGCACTATAGCGTAGATAGCATAGCTGCTAGGGGTTGGCGATATAGCCTTTAAATAATACCCTGATATTTCAGGGTACAGCTTTTTTTCAGTAATGATAATCAGATATGAAAAAAACGTGTTTTGTCGTTGATTGCAGCAGCATTTATTAGTGCTTATAGTGACATAAGGCAAACATATATATATAAACATAAAACAAGGCCCCACAAGGTATTCACAGCCCGCGTGCACTGGCCTACCCCAGCCAACCTGCCTTTTTTTCAGACAGTTTGCAGAGACACGTCAGTAAGGGGCAATGAGATCAGTGTCCCCAAGCCATCCGGAGGGAATCCGAGTCACCGGTCGAGAGCAAACGCCATTCATATGCAATTTTGAGCATTAGCAATTAGCTCAGCATTTATCCAAAATTTACACAGTGTCATCATTTCTTTAGACATTCACACACTTCTCAAAGGGGGTGGCTTCTAAACGCATACGTAGTTTCAGTTCCCTGGTGCGTTCTCAATTGGAACAAGGAATATATATGTTGGCGACAAATTGTAAAAAAAAACATTGCTGAGCTATAACCATTACGTATCAGAATAATAATAACAATATCTGCTAAAAAAAATAAAATAGCTACCCACAGATACTCTGTGATTACCTAACCACATCATCAAATAATAGTGTTTTCCTTTCAATAAAAGTATAAATAACTGCAGGCTGATGCCCTGCTCTGGCTCTCAGCCTTGCTGCCATGTGTTGTTGGCAGCTAGAACGCTGCCGGCTGTTCTAGCCCTTGACCTAAGGTGTACCACTCAATTGTCATGGAGAACTTTGGCGGACTACCTCGTACGCAAACGTGGTAAAACCAAAAAAAAAAAGTGCAACTTTCCACTTTTTCTACACCGTGATTTCCGCAAGAAGGCGTGAACGTGTGGGCCAGTGGGAAACACTGGGAAGTGGGAAACACATAAGCAAAGCTGCTTCTGCTCCCAGTGTGGGTGTGTATCTAGCAACCACAAATGAACACCAAACATCAATGGGCGAGGGGTGAGGGCTGGGAGCCGCGGAGCCTGTTCAGGCAGGGCTCAGCGAGGGTTAGCGAGACGCTGGTTTCAGCATGAGCGCTCTCCTTCAGTGTTTTCCGTGTGTGTGTGTGTGTGTGTGTGTGTGTGAATGTGTGTGTGTGTGTGTGTGTGTGTGTGTGCCTTTTCCCTCAGTTGCCCGCCTGCCGTTGTTAGTGCGCCCGTGCGTATATATGTATATACCGGCCCCTTTTTTTTTTTACGTTCCCCATCTCTATAGTGTTGACGGTATACAACGCTCAGCGCGGTGTCATCGGCGTAGAGAAGAACTTAGGGCTGTTTGTTAGCATACGGCCCTCAGAGTGGTGCCCACCAGCCCCAGGATCTGCATAATGCATTCACCACACAGCTTCCTGCCAGGGCCTGATGCAGATCAACGTCAGAGATGAGATGAGATGAGGTGTGTGTGTGTGTGTGTGTGTGTGTGTGTGTGTGTGTGTGTGTGTGTGTGTGTGTGTGTGTGTGTGTGTGTGTGTGTGTGTGTGTGTGTGTGTGTGTGTGTGTGTGTGTGTGTGCCTGTGCGTGCGTGCGTGCGTGCGTGCGTGCGTGCGTGTGCCTGTGTGTGTGTGTGTGATGCTAATCCAGGATGTGCAGTGGTTGCTCAGTAACAGCGCAAAACAGCCACGATTGCAGATTTTAACAATAACTTATAAATAAATAAAAATAAATAAATAAAAAGGAGGGCATACCCAAATAGTACGATTCGTCAGATTTGCATGAGGCTTTATGCAAACGCAACTTAAATAGAGCCAAAGACACTACAGAGAGTGTACATAATGTAGATATTGCAACAACACATCTATGACATAACTTGGCCTTCCGGATTCACACGCACGCACACATGCATGCACCCACATACGACCACACACGCATAGCCAATTACCGCTAACACTTTGCTCCTGAGGGAATTCATTTTACACATTGCTCTGATCTTCCCTATCTTGCTATGGACCCCGTTTGTTAAAAGGCTAATGGCTAACCTTAAAGAAATGCTTTTCTCTCTTTTTATTTATCGTTGCACCAAAGGGGGAAACTGTAAGACTAAAGGAGGATAGGTAGTTAGTGAGGATATATAAATCATCTTATTATCCGAGCATTTCTTCCCCTCTTTGATGTTGACTTATTGTCTTGGTAACTGCATAGCCGCTTGCGTGCTCATCGCTTTGTAACTAAAAGGGAAAAAAAACGAAACCACTTAAGTCAACGTGATTCTCCTCCCTTCTCGGCCTTCATGTTGGATCAATGGGATCTGTGTTTTTCTGTGCAACAAAGGCAAATAAATACATACCCGCATACTCTGTCCTGTGTTAGATCCTCCATCGGGGATTCATTCGGAGTACACGGGTCGTTATGGCGTTAACTTTCACATTGCGTATTAAGCGTTGTGTGTTTAGAGAACGAAGGAACTGTAAATACAAACCAAAACCAACCACGGCAACACTCCATTACACAAGGGGTGGGGGGGTTGGGGGGGACAACGTAGGCAAACGACTCTGAGTCAGTTTATTTGTTTATTCATTTATTTACGCGATTGTTTCGCTACACATGTGTGTGTCATGAGAGAGTATGTAAGGAGGGAGGGGAGAGAGAGAGAGAGAGAGAGAGGGAGAGGGATGGCGAGGGGCAAAAGAAAGAGAGGGAAAGACAGAGATGCTCCTCAAGGTTAATAATGCATTTTATTTTATTTTGCTCTGGGAAAATGGTATTCTTCCGCTTCCATGTTTTTCTTCAGCCTTGGGGGGGGAAAACGGCGAGATTACTGTTGATATAAGAGGCTCCATCGTGACAACATGGCCAGGGGGAGAGAAGGGAGTGCAAAACAGAAAACAGAGGGAGAGAGACTTCTGCCTCTCTCTCTATCTCTATTATTGTCCGCCTGTGCTTGAAATGGCATCCTGTCGAATACAGACGGCCGTCTCTAAAATAGTTTCTCTGCACACTGTAGCATCAACCAGTATTATGTGTGTGTGTGTGTGTGTGTGTGTGTGTGTGTGTGTGTGTGTGTGTGTGTGGGTGTGTGCGTGTGCATGTGTGTGTGTGTGTGTGTGTATGCCACCCTTGCTGCTGTGTTGCCTCAAAGAACAGTATTGATATAATCAGCAGCCAAATGATTGTATTCAACCAAGGCTGAGCCATGGTAAAGGCTTTTTTTGTTTGCTGTTTTTTTAGAATCACAGGGAACATAAAGGACATTCCTCATCGCTGCACATTGATTTCATTTCGCTAAACAAAAGTAGGACTGTTAGTTTGATTCTCAAGGGGCGGGTCTGAGAGCTGCCAGATAAAAGATTATTGATTAGCCCAAAGTGGAAAAAATCCAATGATTCAATAGTTCTAGAATTCTAGAACACGCCTTGTGATTTGAAGCATTTTAGTTAGAAACAAATACACACTTACACTTACACTACACTTAATGTGGCTATCTCATATTTGCATTCAAATAATTGTCTGTTACGTCTCTTGTCTATCGCTGAATGAGGTGATGCAAAAGTCATTTCCGAAGTTGATCTTAAAAAGTCGATGTTATTATGATGCAAGGCATTTATTTTTAATTGCTCAATCATGAAAAAACAAACAAACTCATGATTGACTGGGCGGGTTTGATTGACGGGCCTTTGTTGGAGGACTGTCACATGACTGGTAAACCCTCGCACTCGCTGAGACGGTGAAGTTTATTTATCCCGCGGCGCTCAGTCCGTTTCACGTTAAAAAAAAAACCATGAACCTCTCAATTACGTTTTTTATGTCGATATATTTCATTACGTGTGGAGCCGATATAGTATATAGTAAATACTGCTATTTTGGTTTTATTTCATTTTCTGGCAATTCCTGGAAATTGGTCGGCCCCTTGATGGGAACATCTTTCTGTGTTTTCTATTCACGGTATAATAGACAATAACATTTCTTTAACATTACATTTATGTCGTTATATAAAGAGCCATTGTCACCGTTTCCACTCTGCAGGAGCACAGTATGACACACAGGCACAGCATGTTTCCTGTATTATTTAAAACCTTCACATGGACTAGAATCTTCTTACAAGTCTCAACAAAACAGATTTTTTTGTTTACGCACATAAAAACGCAATCTGTGAAATTGCAAGTTAGTCAGCCTACGAATAACGCCAACAATTTCAGCCACCGGAATATGCTTACTTTGTTTAGAATTGGTCTTGTGTGACGCAGGAGAGACGTTGCATGTCTCTGTCATCCTAAGGGACTGCCTACGTTTGCATGAGATTGTTAGTAACGTCGTCCCATCGGTCAGTAAGGTGGCGCACGGAGTGACCACAAACTGTACCCTGATAATCCCGCTAAACTCGCCTCACAGATCCAGACTAGGAAAAAAAATACTGAAGTTTGCATCAATAGATTGACCGATATATATTTAATAATATGGTTCCCATGTGAACTAGATTCTAAGAAAACTCTTATTAACCTAGTTAGAATCAAATCATGGATGTAGGTTACCTGGGACTCTAACCAATCAAAACGGGATTAGTGTCGGCTAAACAATGACTCAAGGAAGGAGGAAAGAAATCCCCCAAATTGACTCTTGTTCTCCGTTTGTTTGACGTTGTTGTTGTGTTATTATTATTACTCTTCATTTCCCGACAGTAATGGAGGACGGCGCTTATTATATTTCCCTCTTTGAAATGAAAAGCCCCTCGGCTTATCTCCGCTCCAGATTGTGCCGACTGTGTCGGGGTAAGGCTCTGGCAGTGTGCCATGGCGCTTTGTTAAGAAACAAAGATTCCTTCTCTCTCTCTTTTTTTTTTCTGGTGAAATCGCTGACTAATATTAGACGGAAACATGCCGATGCGGGTGGTTCTGGGGGGGGGTTGTGGGTAGTGACTCTCAGGTCTCGTGGGAATCAAGTAACAACGGGCCAATCAGACGACTGCGACCAAGGCTTGAATTATACACACACATTTTTTGGGAAAAACATGAAAAACAGAAAAACGACTCTACTGTGCGTGTGTGTGTGTGTGTGTGTGTGTGTGTCAACACTCCCTCCTTCTCACACCACTGGTGTGTGCATGTGCACGCATGCATGCTCTCTTTGTGCAGTTACAAAAACATCCTTCTTTATAGCCTGGGTATAGCACTTCAGTAGACCTACCTAACCCTAACCCTTTTTCTCTAATGTAAACGTGTGTGTGTGTGTGTGTGTGTGTGTGTGTGCGTGTGCGTGTCTGTGTGTGCGTGTCTGTGTCTGTGTCTGTGTCTGTGTCTGTGTCTGCGTGTGCGTGTGCGTGTGCATGTGCGTGTGCGTCTGTGTCTGTGTGTGTCTGTGTCTCTGTGTGTGTGTGTGTGTGTGTGTGTGTGTTCTCTCTCTCCACTCCACAGCCATTAAGGAGAAGTTCAGCGACTGGACGGACTTCCTGGTCCAGGAGCTCACCGGCTCGCGGACGGCCCCGGCTAACCTGCTGGAAGGGGTGAGTCGGCACTAGTTCACACTTCACACTATTTAAGATTCTATATTTCATCTACTTTTTGGTCAATTATTTCCTAATTAAAAAAAAAAAAAATATTATCCTTTATCATGCATTTCTTCTTTATTTGTAGTTCTTTGTATACTTTTTGTTCCTTTTTGTTCATTCCTGTGGAGGGGCAGGTGTACATCAGAAGGGGGTTTCTCTTGGGTGCCTGTGTTGTGTTTCAGGGGGGTCACAGACTACGCCAGCCTCCGCTAGGACAAC
>NW_028179221.1:0-5000 GCF_964030765.1 Micromesistius poutassou | reverse complement strand
CTCTCTCTCTCTCTCTCTCTCTCGCTCTCTCTCTCGCTCTCTCTCTCTCTCTCGCTCTCTCTCTCGCTCTCTCTCGCTCTCTCTCTTTCTCTTTCACTCTCCTGCTCTCGCTCTCTCTCTCGCTCTCTCTCTCTCTCTCGCTCCACTCTCTCTCGCTTTCTTTTTCTCTCTCTCTCCCCCTTCCCCACCCCTCCTCCCCCTCCTCCCCCTCCTTCCTCCTCCCTCCTCCTCGCCCCCCCACAGGTCTACGACGAGATCTACTTCCAGGTCACGGTGGACGACCTCTCGCCCGAGGCCCCGCCCACCTCTCTGGTGTGCTCCGCCCACTCTCCGGGCGTCCTGCCGGTGCAGTGGGGGCTGAAGCACGGCGTGGCCACCGAGCGGCCCGCGGGCTACGCCGGCCAGGACTTCGACTGGGCCGACTACCTGAAGCACTCGGGGACAGAGGCCGCGCCCGACACCTGCTTCCCCGACGTAAGAGGGGGGGGCGTCACACATCTAACTCCGTTTCTGTCCGTTTCTGCATCCTCAATCCTCCCTTATTCCGTTTTTATTTCGCTTTTCTTCCGACGACAAAAGCCAGCAGCTTCCCCAGAAGGGGAGATGTTGTTTTTTCTAACGCAGGCGCCGTTGATTCATCTCCTCGGTCCGTCCACGGCCACGTCCGTGGCGATCGCTTGGCGTCGCTAGCTAAAAAAAGATGCGGAGAGATAGCCGCTTGCGTGCGATGGCGCGTACTAAAGAGTGTCTCCACGGCAGCTAGTGTAAACACCTCGGCCAGCCAGAGCCGGCGCGCTGTTGTGTTGTGATTGCGACGTTAAAACCAGTCCTTCAACACACTTGAAGTGGTCTCTGGACCGCGCAACATCTCACCGGTCACCGTGTGACGCCGGAAGCTCTTTCGATTGGCTGGTTTTGGCGCAGGTGCACCGACGTCACTGTAGGGTCCAGGCTGCAGGCCGCCGCGAAGGCCTCCAGCGTTGGAGGACGATGAAAGATAAACGTACTTTTATCTGTTGCCCGCCGCCTTTTCTTTTTTTTTTTTTTTACTCGTACGTATCGTTTTCGTGTCGACAAAAGGCAGAACAAAAATGTTATTTACCGTGTGAAGTAGGACCGGGCGGCGATTGTAAGTTTTAATCGAGATTAATCGCATAGTATTGGTGAGTTGACTTGGTGATTAATCGCGTTAACGCGATTAATCACACTTTTAAAATTCTATTTTTAGATCCACTCCAATTGAAGTTAAATGAGATTATCAAATGGAATGACACATTATCGTTCATACTGAATGTACGTAATAAGCAAAAAGTAGACCAAGTGGTCTTGAGGGAGTTTTATTGACTCACTCAGTGTGGGTTGAATATAACACTTACTGAACACCACCGATTAGGGAATTGTGAACAGGCTGTCACCAACTGCAAGTGTAATTTAATGTAAAGTGAGAGGAACTGAAAACAAAAATAATTTCTGATATGAATGTTGCCATTCTGTGGGCAAAACCTTTCAAAAAAGAAAAGAAAAAAGGGAACATGCCTTAATGCGTCAAATTGTATTAATCGCATTAAAATAAGATTGCGTTAACGCGTAATTAACGCGTTAACTTGCCCAGCCCTAATATAAAGATATTTCTATAAGTATATTGGCCTATATGAAGACTTTTTTATTATTATTACAAGGAATGCAAATTAGAATACAATTAATTAATTAATTATTTAATTAATTGTATTAATTGATTTGCTCTTCTAATTCTTAAGTAATGCTGACATAAGCCTCTAGAACAGTGTGACTATTTGGCGGCGGGGGGGGGATATGTGGAGATGTCATACTTACCACAGGGATCAAACTGTAGAGCGACAGAATGGTCGTGTTGCGAGCGTCACGATGAGGTAAACAGGATGTAATGACCTCCATTACTTCACCTCAAACGAAGAAGCCCTGATTCTCAAACCGTACACGTTGGAAGTTACACATTTGCAAATCCTTAAAATGATCCCATCTGTCATCTAATCAATTCAGTTGTGGAGCGTTCCTTTAATAAGACGTGTGCTGTGATAGATCAGTCCACCAGCCTACCCAGTGGACCGTAGCCATCGCTGCTCATCTGTCCGTCACACATCTGGGTGGACACGCTTGTGATGTCAGAAGAGGCAGATTTTCAAAACGGCTTGTGTCCACCTTTTTTGTCACCACCTTTAAAGCCCACTGTTTTTTGAGTGTGTGTTTGTGTGCGTCCGCCTGGGTGTGTGTGTGTCTCCTGACCCGCCCTCTGCTCCTTCCCAGGAGTGGAAGAACCGGGACTTCTCCAAGGACACCTGGCTGGAGGCCGTGAACCCGCTGGTGCCCTCCGAGGTCTGCGTGGCCAAGGTCACGCAGGTCAAAGGTCGTCTGATGTGGCTGCGACTGGAAGGTAAGAGAGAGTGTGTCTGTCTGTCTGTCTGTCTGTCTGTCTGTCTATGTGTGTGTGTGTGTGTGTGTGTGTGTCATATTCATAAAATGGGCTGGGTGTGTACTTTAAGTATTACCTTTTTTAGTATTAAAGAACAAAGCATTAAACCGAAATGAAGAAAATGTTTATGTGATCAACTGAACCAAACTATTTTCAGATTTGCCCGTATTAATAATTTACCTAAATGCTTACACTTTAAAGCTCTCGTTTCCCTAACATAAGCAGAGATCAAGGTCTAATCCCTGAATCCACCATGACTACAGGGAAAGAGACAGCATTTTTGTAGGTCATATCATTACATTACATTAAATAACTTCATTTTTTTTGGGGTATGCTTTTTTTTTGTCCAAGGCGACTTACACTAAGTCCATTATAATGAAGATATAGCCCTAAAAGTGGGTGAATCATTTACGTGCATACAAATTCACAGAAAATGCAAAGCAAGTGCTGAGATATACGTGTTGGAGTTATGAGCTTGTGACAGCATCTAATCCTACTCTCTCTCTTTTTCGTTTCCTCTACCTCTCTCTTTCTCTCTCTCTCATTGCCTCTCTCTCTCTCTCTCATTCTCTTGCGTGCAGGTGTGTCCAAGGGGCTGTCAGAGTGCATTGCGGACGTGGAGTCCATGGACATATTCCCTGTGGGCTGGTGTGAAGCTAACGGCTACACGCTAACTACGCCGCACAAGCCCGTCTGTACGTCCACACACACACACACACACACACACGCACACGCACGCACACATAAGCAAACACTGGCAACAGTCACACAGGATAATTTGGCCCCAATTATTTTTTTTTGTCATCTTACGCGACCTAGATTTATCTTGTGCATGTGTGTGGGCGTCCTTGGGTGTGAGTAGTGTGTGTATACTGGCAGAGTATGAAAAGGCACGCGCGCCCGCGTCTATTGGACACCAAGTTGGCCTGAGTTTTCCGTGCACTGTCCTGGTATCCGACACAAATCTCCTGGCCGGCCTCGGGCGGCGGGGGGGGGGGGAGCAGTGTGTTTTTTGGACTCTCTAACGTCCCAGGAGCCTTTAAGAAAAATAGAAGCCTACCTTGAAGACACGGACGGAACGCCATTAATCATTAAGGACATTGTGTCCGAAGCCACTTATAGTGATCTTGGACGCATGCCACCGAGGAGCAGGTCGCCGGTCCGGGCGTCTTGCTCAAGGCTGCGCCCGCAGGTAGACTTAAGAATCCCCGGTACCTTTTTTTTATTTTATTGGCGAGAGTCAAACACCCTTCCCCCTACACTATACTGCGCACGCACACAGGCACACACACACACATATGCAGGCACGCACGCACGTACGCACACACGCCCGCACGCACTCCCCGCACGCACGCACGCACGCACACACACACAGTGTCCTATCATTGCTTTATAAACAAACAAATAAATCCCACTTGGGTATTGAGTTCTGCTGATGTAACAAAGCAGTGCATGCTGGTTGTGTTTTGGCGTTCCACACTTCCGGTCCCTTATGTCCTTGCTTTCCTGTCCGCAGGCCAGAACCAGAAGAAGATAGCAGTGGTACAGCCAGAAAAACAGTAAGAAAATGCACACACACACACACACACACACACTCTCTCACTCGTACTCACACACACACACACACACAGACTCCGGCCAAATGTTGGATAACCAGCCGATGAAATGCCTCCTCCTCCACCGTTGTTGTTTTTTACAGTTCAGTTTATGGCTCTTAAAAGAGACTCTAATTGCCAGTGTTCGGTGATGGTGAAATCTATTTTTTAATTGTATAAGGATAAATAAACACAATACTAATAATAGTCGTGGATGTTCAAAGGAAACAGATTCGAATGACGTTACGACGCGTGTGTGTGTGTGTGTGTGTGTGTGTGAATCTGCGGCAGGTCTGTAATTATGTCTGGCGCGGCGCCAGGATTAGAGACTGTGAACGCGGCGAGCTAAGCGGCTTGCTCAGTGCTTTACCTGTGAGCCGTCGTTGGCTGACTGCTCTGTGCAGCGAGCCATCGACTCACTGCACAGTCCTAAAATGCCCCCCCACCCCCCCCCCCCCGTGTGTGTGTGTGTGTGTGTGTGCGTCCCCATAAGGTGCCTTATGGGGACCTGTGGACGAACAGTGTTTTACATATCTGAGGCCAGGCAGATCTCCTCCTCCTGTTTTGATTACAACGTTTGAATAATGTCTCCAATCACGGCCCTGCATTGACCTTTCCCCCCCCGCCCCCCCCCCCGTTTGGTACCTGCAGGTTGGCTCCGCCCCCACCCATCGAGACCGCCCCCTCCAACGCCTGCCCGCCACTCAGTGTTGATCCAGGTAACCGTGACGATTAATCATGGTTTTAGATATTTATTTTTTTTGTTTTTGTCTTGTCTGTCTTCATCAACCGCAACACAGACACTGTCCACACACACACGCACACACACACGCACACACACACACACACACACACACACACACACACACTACACCACACTTACTTTCCAACTTCCCTACTCCTTTTTTTTTTCTTTTTCCCGAGCCACCCACTCGCTCATTGCATATTCACAACCT
>NW_028179223.1:0-17239 GCF_964030765.1 Micromesistius poutassou | reverse complement strand
TGTTTCTTTTTCTAAACAACGTCTCTGAAAGTTTTCCGATGCAGGCAGCGGCGTTGGGTTTGCCTAGACTTGATTACATTTGAATTCGTTCCAGTCTCATCCTGTTTCATTACTATCCTTCTCTAAGCTGAAGTTTTAAAAGGCTTTTCCTCCATGGAGCTGCACAGAACGTACATGCAAATGAGAGTGGTGTAATTACTGCAACAAAGAAAGTTAAAATGATTCTTTAACACCATTATCGTCATGACATGGATAAAATGTAAATCGGGGCTTTCAATCAACGGGAAAGAAGTGTAGATGCTTAAACATTACCATCTCAGTCATTTTATAAAACACAAACTGGAAGGGCCACAACCACCTCACAGTTTGAAAAGCCAACGCTTTCATAAGAAAATGATTTTTCGAGTCGTTAACCACGTTGACATTAACTACCACTTCCTGGACTCCGCCGAAACGTCAAGACGGAGGAAACAACTCAAAGTCGAAGGTTAAAGTGACGTCGCAGTGGACAACACGATCGATAAGGGCAGACGAATGGCAGCAGTAAACGGGTAGAGTCGATCCAATCACGGATGAGCTGAAGAGATTTGACAGGAAGTCCCCTGGTGACGCTCCGCTGTCGCGTCACGAGAACGGCGCCCTCTGTTGGCGGATGCCATCAGGGATCAGACCAGCTGCTACTGTGTGTGGGGTCTGGAGGCTTCACTGGTGGAACAGAACTATAAGTGTTTTCATCATCTTTCCCAATTCAGTTATCCTACAATCACAGGTTTACATTTAGGGCATTCAGCAGACGCTTGAATCCAAAGGCGACTTTGAATTACGTATTATTATTATTATTATTATTATTAAGTACATTTGTCAGAAGAAAGAGAAACAACAATATATCTCTGTGGGTACAGTAGGGATGTTCATAGAAACAGGTGCCAAGCACTAACAACCGCTAAGGTTAACCCATTCCCCCGTACACAACAGGGAGAGCATAAGGATAAGACGCTACACACAACACACTGACCTCAATCATGATAAATCAAATCTCAGTCATGAGAACGTTCTCTGATCCTCTCGCTGGAGGTCAGAAGGTGCAACACTGCGTTTAAATGATCCGTCTCAACGTCGACTCACTCCCTACGCTTCAGGGTTCCCTGCCTCAGGGAGTGAGAAGGAAAGAGGCCGTTGCATGTCACCCATGAATATTCAGCGCGTCCGGGGGGAGGGGGAGTGAGGCTGCGGGCCACGGCGGTCCCCGTCCTCCGCCAAATTGCGCCGGCATGAATATTTCATGGCAGAAGACGCGGCCGCCCTAGCGGCCGTGTTGAGCTCTCAGTGTCTCGGGAACACGAGGCGACCGGATGTTATCTGAACCCCCGGCGAGGAACGGACTCGCCTGACCTTTGGAGCGCATTCTGTTAGATCACGATGGAATCACCCCAGGGGGCGAAGAGCGGGTCAACCTCCTGAGCAGGTCAACCTCATGAGCAGGTCAACCTCATGAGCAGGTCAACCTCATGAGCTGGTCTACCCCATGAGCTGGTCTACCCCATGAGCTGGTCTACCCCATGAGCTGGTCTACCCCATGAGCTGGTCTACCTCATGAGCTGGTCTACCTCATGAGCTGGTCTACCTCATGAGCTGGTCTACCTCATGAGCAGACTCACCCTAACGTCTCTGGACCAGCAGGCCTTGAATGGTGGACCAGTGATGCGGCAGTGATGGGACAGGGCTCTGAGAGGGCCCAGGTCTATGAAGGGGTGAGTGTGAGGCAGTGATGGGACAGGGCTCTGAGAGGGCCCAGGTCTATGAAGGGGTGAGTGTGAGGCAGTGATGGGACAGGGCTCTGAGAGGGCCCAGGTCTATGAAGGGGTGAGTGTGAGGCAGTGATGGGACAGGGCTCTGAGAGGGCCCAGGTCTATGAAGGGGTGAGTGTGAGGCAGTGATGGGACAGGGCTCTGAGAGGGCCCAGGTCTATGAAGGGGTGAGTGTGAGGCAGTGATGGGACAGGGCTCTGAGAGGGCCCAGGTCTATGAAGGGGTGAGTGTGAGGCAGTGATGGGACAGGGCCCAGGTCTATGGACCCCGTCCATCTAGCCAGTGTCCGTCCTAAGGTTTCAGGGAGCGCGGAAACAAGTTGGCAGCAGAACTATTTCAACCGAACCCCGACAGCGCTCTGTGTCGATCAGTTCAGCCTGCTGTCTGCCTGTCCGTCTTTCCATCAAACCATCCATCAATTCAAACCTCCATTCATCCTCCCTCCGCCCATCCGTTGTGGTAAGCCCCCCCCCCGGCAGCTCCAGCTGCGCCACCTGCCGCGGTGACAGGAGAACTGAGGGCCAGATGCTGATGATGGAAACATCAGCTCAGTCCCGAGGCCACCAGGGGAACGTCTGGTTCTCCACTGAGCCAGGAGACCAGCTCCAACAGCTGCTACAGGGACCCAAGACCAGTCCAAAGCAGTCTGGGGAACCGACAGGAAGCCGCCTGTTAGCTCATCCCACATCCCAAGAGACACAGACGGATAGACAGACAGAGAGAGACAGACAGACAGACAGACAGACAGACAGACAGACAGACAGACAGACAGACAGACAGACAGACAGACAGAGAGAGAGAGAGAGAGAGAGAGAGAGAGAGAGAGAGAGAGAGAGAGAGAGAGGTATACTTTATGCCTTAACAACCCATCCTGCGAGACATGCAGACAGACAGGTAGGCAGGCAGACAGACTGACTGACTGACTGACAGAGAGACAAGTAAACATTATTCCTTAACAACACATTCCACGAGACACGCAGACAGACAGACAGACAGACAGACAGACAGTTAAAACCACATCCCAAGAGAGACGCAAACAGACAGAGAGAGAGAGAGAGAGAGCAAGGTAAAAACACACAGAAAGAGAGCGAGGCGCACCTCCCGAAGAAGCCCTCCTACGCGGCGCGGTGACGGTGATTCACAGGTTGGACTCTGGCTCAGTGGAGCGTGAGCAGCAGGGCTCAGAGCGGCTGGGCTGCTGACCGGGGCTCCTCTCCTCTCCGCTCTAATCTGTGGTGGCGGTGACGCGGCCCGGCACAACGCAGCCCCCCGCCGCAGCGCTTACCTCGTGGAGTCGACTTTAACAAGCAAACATGAATAATGCGGTCACGCAACAACAGCCTTTTCTATTTCTGTGGTTTTCTCACTGATCTGGGGCCAGGGATATGTAGAGCTAAACTCTAAGATTCACTCAGGGCTGTCTGTCAACCTGTCTGTTTGTTTGTCTACCTGTCTACATGCCTTTCTACCTGTCTGTCTGAGTGTCTACCTGTCTGTCTATCTGTCTGTCTGTCTGTCTGTCTACCTGTCTACATGCCAGTCTTTCTACCTGTCTGTCTGAGTGTCTACCTGTCTGTCTATCTGTCCATGTCTGTCTGTCTACCTGTCTGTCTGTATATCTTTCTGTCTGTCTGTCTGTCTGTCTGTCTACCTGTCTACATGCCAGTCTTTCTACCTGTCTGTCTGAGTGTCTATCTGTCCATGTCTGTCTGTCTACCTGTCTGTCTGTATATCTTTCTGTCTGTCTGTCTGTCTGCCTGTCTCTCTGTCCCTCCATGTAACCCTCCATATATCTGTCTGTCTGTCTACCTGTCTGTCTGTCTGTCTGTCTGTCTGTCCCCTCCATATGTCTGTCCGTGGTCCTTCTGTGTGTCATCCATCACACTGTGGAGAACCACAATCTGGAGAGGAACTACAACGCCCGCGCCGTCTGTCAGACGTCAGCGGGTGAACGGGCTGAGAACACCTCTGGTTGGATGCTCTGCATGAGACCACTTGGACTTCACGCCTGTTCTGCGTTGTTCCACGTTGCAAAGGCTGGTTCTGTGTTGTACGACCATATAAGGAACCGGTTCTGTGTTGTACGACCATATAAGGAACCGGTTCTGTGTTGTACGACCATATAAGGAACCGGTTCTGTGTTGTACGACCATATAAGGAACCGGTTCTGTGTTGTACGACCATATAAGGAACCGGTTCTGTGTTGTACGACCATATAAGGACCGGTTCTGCGTTAGGACCCTAACCCCTCCCCCCATGTCCTGAATGGAGGATCCGGTCTCTCGTCTGACAGATCAGATCTGCCACCTCAGAGAAGGATCGCTCATCATGTGTCCTAGGGTGAGCCATTGAGTCTCTAAAGAAGAAGAACCAGACTTTCCCCGGATCACGTCGAGAGTCAAGAGTTGTCCGATCGCGCCGCGGGTCTCGGCGGCGGCGTAATTAGGTTCAGGCGTTGAAGGGGAGCGAGGCTTCCCGGTGTGCAGGTGTGTGAAGCGAACCGGCTAATTGGAAACATGAGAGAGTGGCGACAGGTGCATCAGATGATTGGTCCAACATGGAGGACGCAGTGAGAGGAATCCCCTCCACCGTCCGTCAGAGAGAGAGAGGATAGCACGCCGGCGCCTCATCCTTCACCCGGGTTCCTCCTGCGGGGCTTTCCTCATCGGCCCGGGATTCAATCGGGAACGTCGGGAACCGTGTGATGAATCAGAATCACCGCAGCGCGTCAAGATCCATAGATCTTGCTCCATCTCTCGCTGGGCTGGTTCCACGCCCCGAGGACGTTCTGGTAATCAAGGAACATTCTGCGGCAGAACGGGAACCAGCAGTCAGCGAGGCGCCCCTCCAGGAGAAAGGGCGTGTTTCAGAATTACGGTCTGATCTTGATGAATGTACGGAACTCTGCAATTAGGTGGGCTTTTCTGCTGCTAATTGCTGTGATTATCATCTCTAGTCTAATGCCTGATCTCAACGGATCAGGGAAAAGTACCATAGAAAATGTATTTCAGGAAATTATGGTTTCGCCATACTGTGGTGGATTTTTTCTTTTAAATAATGGTGACACAAAGATGGCAAGAAATACATTTCTGAACATTTGATAACCCTGCAAACTAAATTAAATGACGAATATATGATGCAGATTTGAATGTTTTATTAAAAGCTACGAGGCCAGTAACCCACCAACCGGTTAGTTCAATGTCATGATGCTAACTAGGAAGCCATGTGCCGTTTGATGGGGGAGCCGCAACCAACACAGAAGGAGATTGGTTCGTGTTTGCAGTCCCCCCCCCCCCCCCCCCCCCCCCCCGAGTCGTTTCAAAACAGAAGGAGATTGGTTCGTGTTTGTAGTCCCCCGCCGCCCTCCCCCCCCGAGAAGTATCTCCTGAGCTTTGCGTCTTCCAAGACAGGCGCTGCCCTTTACGATAAATAAAAAGGCCTCAGCCTAACGACGAGGTAAAGGGTTGGTCCCACGGTGCGGGGTGCAGTATCGGGTGGTGGTCAGACCCCGTCCCCCCTCCCCTCAGCACCGGTCTCGTCCCGGTCTGAAGGGCACCTCCCGTTGAATGTTGACTCAAAAGAAGGCTTTCTCAGAGACACTCAATTCAGCCGACGGAGAAGTGAGCAAGAAGTGTTTGTGGTGGAGAGGGAGAGGGGCGGGGTCGTGGGTGGAGCGGGAGAGGGGTGGGGTCGTGGGTGGAGTAGGAGAGGGGTGGGGTCGTGGGTGGAGCAGGACGGGTGGGGTTGTGGGTGGAGTAGGAGAGGGGCGGGGGTCAGGGTGGAGCAGGACGGGTGGGGTCGTGGGCGGAGCAGGACGGGTGGGGTCAGGGTGGAGCAGGACGGGTGGGGTTGTGGGTGGAGTAGGAGAGGGGCGGGGTCAGGGTGGAGCAGGACGGGTGGGGTGTGGGTGGAGTAGGAGAGGGGCGGGGTCAGGGTGGAGCAGGACGGGTGGGGTCAGGGTGGAGCAGGACGGGTGGGGTCAGGGTGGAGCAGGACGGGTGGGGTCGTGGGTGGAGCAGGACGGGTGGGGTTGTGGGTGGAGCAGGACGGGTGGGGTCGTGGGTTGGAGCAGGACGGGGATGGGGTCGTGGGTGAAGTAGGAGAGGGGTGGGGTCAGGGTTGAGCAGGAGATGGCGGGGTTGTGGGTGGAGCAGGACGGGTGGGGTTGTGGGTGGAGCGGGAGAGGGGCGGGGTCGTGGGTGGAGCAGGAGAGGGGTGGGGTCAGGGTGGAGCAGACGGGTGGGTTTGTGGGTGAGCAGGACGGGTGGGGTCGTGGGTGGAGCGGGAGAGGGGGCGTGGTCGTGGGTGGAGCGGGAGAGGGGCGGGGTCGTGGGCGTGTTGTTGCAGCTAGCCCTGTCCGCTGACAGATGCCTGTGAAAGCCACTAACAGGATGAACTCCGTGCTGGGAAGTGGAGTGCGTAAAGCAGGATTATGTCTGAGGAGAAGATAAACTGATTATCCCCCCAAGCGGTACGCCACTTTTTTAACCTCCTCACTCCACTGCAGACGCTCTGAGGGCCGCGCGACCCGGAGTCAGAGGCTTGGTGAGTGGAGGTGCCGCGTGCGTTTCGCCGAACGCTGTTGTCGGGTCTGGGGGGAGTGAATCTCAAGGTGTGAGGAGTCGCTGGACCGGAGATCTTAGGGGGGCGCAGGCCCGTCGACGGTGGGAAACCACCGCCATGCTAATCCGCAGGATCTCAGTCGCCGTGACTTCAGCGTGATCCAGAGGACTCCTGCTCCTCCCCTCTGCTCTCTCTCTCCGCTCCCTCTGCTCCTCGTTGCTGATCGTTGGGTTTGGATAAAGAAGGACGGTTTTGTTGTTTGTACGGAGGAGGAGGAGGACGGAAATCAAAATGTCCAGGAACTCAGGACTGCTCCTGCTGGTGTTCCTGGCCCTCCACGCCGGAGGAAGTGCACGTAAGTCAGCGAGTTCCTCGGCTAATACCCCCCTGTCTCCTGACCCCGCTCGGTGGCCGTGTCGCGGGTTAGAGGACGATCTCTTACGTCAGCGGGCCCTAAGTCCTCCCTGGGTTCTGACACAGGCGTCGGGAGAGGATTGATTTCCGATCTGCTCGGAGGACAGATGGCTCCGGGGAGAAATCGTCTGAATCGTGTCTCCCCACACCAATGCTAAAACTGGGTGGCAGCGAAACGAGGCGAAGCGTATCACCGTGGCGCGACGCCTCTCACAGGGAGACGGCCTTGAGGCCTTGGCTGCCAACGCTGCTTCAGACATGACACACGCGGAGAAGAACGCACACATGACAAAAGAAGATTCCTTTTGTCCAGGGAGCCAAACCTTAGGGCTGGAGGACAGGCAACATATTGCAGAATGCAGCCGATATGTGCAAAGGAGCATGCAATGAATGAGAAGGTTTAATGAAACAACATTGTTAGCTGGATGAACTTTTAGTGTGGCATCCTGGTTCTCCTGGCTAAACAAATGACAGAGACGTTTCACACGGAGGCATGTTACTGAGAGCATTCCGAGGGGTGGAATGAAGAGAAGGAATTCCATCGGTTTGGAATGCGGTCTGGGTTTCCTAGGAGACCAGATAAATGTCTCTTAATACCGATGAATATGTTGCCTACCTAATCACACGCAGCAAGGGGTTTGCACTCGCAACCTCCACGTATGAATCTAATGTTACAGTTTGGTTAAGAGCGCGTGCTACCTCCGAGATGAGTTTTGTCTCTCTCTCTGGGGACCTCAGAGCCCAGGTTCTGGAGCTGGCGTCATTGTGTCACCATAGAAAGCGTTGTTCAACCACGACAAACATGTCACTGGATCTCTGCATTCTGCCAGCGGGCATGGTAGCCTTGAGCCAACGCTTTATTAAACAACGGTGAATGTATTTTATATCATTTTCAATGAAGGACACTCCAGCATTTCCAGAATCTCCAGTTTTCTAAACGATGGCTGCTGCTCGTTATTATTTAGAAAAAACAAGACCCAAAGATCAACGTTTGCAATGTGCTCTATTCTGAATGCTAAGCTAACGTTTGCTAACTGATTGCTAACACAAACGGCTACGCTAGGTTGTGTGTGAGGGCTAAACCTTGACCCTGACCATGGTTCTAAACCTGAACCTGGACCTTACCATGACCCTGAACGTTACCCTGGACCTGACCTTACCCTGATCCTACCCCTAACCCTGACCTCATTTCTTCCCTTCCCAGCAGGAGACCCGCACAATGTTTCTATAAAAAGACTAACCCTAACCCTACACAAAGCATATCCCTTACCCCATTCTAACCCTTACACTAACCCTAACCCCATTCTAACCCTTATACTAACCCTACCTACCCTAACCCCATTCTAACCCTAACCGCCCCTAACCCTAACACTAACCATAACTCTACCTACCCCAACCCCATTCTAACCCTAACACTAACCCTAACCCCATTCTAACCCTAACACTAACCATAACTCTACCTACCCCAACCCCATTCTAACCCTAACACTAACCCTAACCCCATTCTAACCCTAACACTAACCATAACCCTACCTACCCCAACCCCAATCTAACCCTTACACTAACCCCCACCCCATTCTAACCCTTACACTAAAACCCACCCCATTCTAACCCTTAGACTAACCCCAACCCCATTCTAACCCTTACACTAACCCTAACCCCAGTCTAACCCTTACACTAACCCTAACCCCAGTCTAACCCTTACACTAACCCCAACCCCAGTCTAACCCTTACACTAACCCCCAACCCCAGTCTAACCCTTACACTAACCCTAACCCCAGTCTAACCCTTAGACCTACCCTAACCCCATTCTAACCCCCCCACCGACCCTGAGCCCGACTGAGCCCGGGACCCCTCTGAGTCCCTGACCCGCCCCCCTCTCTCCTGTACCGTCTGGTTAGGCAGCACTGGGCTGGAGTCCGTGACCAGGCAGAGCAACACGGGGCGCTTGGCCGAGCTCCTGAGCAAGTCCGACGGCCCGCTGTCCAAACACGAGCGGCACCGCGCCAAGAGGTCCGTCTTCTTACACTCTGGCGTGAGGATCTGCCCCAAGGAGACCCTGGAGCAAGTCCTGGCCAGCCACCAGGCCTACTACCAGCTGAGAGGTATGGACCCGTGGTCTGGGCCCGTGGTCCGGACCCTTCCGAGGGTACCTCGGACCCTAGGAGGGTCAACCTCTTATGACCCCTTCCTCCGATGTTTTCCAAGTATGACTCTGCTGTTGAGCTCAGATAGAGCTAGGGGGTGTAAACAGCTCTATAGAGCTAGGGGATGTAAACAGCTCTATAGAGCTAGGGGATGTAAACCGCTCTATAGAGCTAGGGGATGTAAACAGCTCTATAGAGCTAGGGGATGTAAACAGCTCTATAGAGCTAGGGGATGTAAACAGCTCTATAGAGCTAGGGGATGTAAACAGCTCTATAGAGTTAGGGGGTGTAAACAGCTCTATAGAGTTAGGGGATGTAAACAGCTCTATAGAGCTAGGGGATATAAACAGCTCTATAGAGCTAGGGGGTGTAAACAGCTCTATAAAGTTAGGGGATATAAACAGCTCTATAAAGTATATACCTAATGTCCAGGGGAGCTATAGTTAGAGGATGTAAACAGCTCTGCTTATCAAGTTTGATATCAGGGTCTTTTTTTGCGGTTCGACACAAACTGCTGGACAGAAAAGTAACTCATAGAGAGAGACCTTCTGGTTCAAGGACACTGTGTGAATGGTGCTGCTGGCCAATGAGAGGAAAGGAACTGAGACCCTCCACAGAAAAGCAGCAGCAACCCAAGAGAATTACGTGCATTCACTTAAGACCTTGACAAGCAACACACACGGCTTATTGGCTTATCAACGACCGGGCGTATTCGGGAAAGGACTTATTGAAGAAACGATAATGTCAATAAGCTTAAGTAAACACGTCTTTCTTTATTTCACACACTCATTCAATAGAGAATTGAACAAGGGTGTTCGGCAACGATGAAGAGGAATCTAATTAATTTTGAATGTAAGGAGTGGATTTTGAATCATTCCTGTACCGGATATATTCACATTTACAAATCGAAAGAATGATGACGGTGACTATTAGGTCAAATACTTTATCGTCACTTTGGAGTGAAGCTTGGGACCTGATAGCAGCTACTCTTTAACTCTTTGTGTGTGTTTGAAATGATCTTCCACAGTGCAGTTTTACCGGGTCGGGTTCAGATAAAGTTTCAGTAATCACGCATTAACATTTTTAGCGGTACAGTGAAAAATAATATTGAATTCTGTGTAACTCTAAGAAGGAGGAAATAGTTTGACATGTACAAGACTAAAGGAAAATTGAGGTGGAACAGTGAAAATATGCGCGCACACACACTCACACACACACACACACACACACACACACACACACACACACACGCACACGCACACATTCCTGAAACAATATCATAATAACAGCTTTAGCTAGTGAGATTATATCCATCCATATGCATTTTTCCCAACAGGTCTCTTTGGTAAGACGTTTTTCCGCTGACTTAAAAGTTTTTGACAATTATCCCGGAAATTAATCCAGTTAACAAACAAAAATGCCGAATTTGCAGCTGGAGAAAGTGTGACTCCCGCCGTGCTGGCGGCGCCGGCGTAGCGTGTTGTTACTGCTCCGGTACTTCCAGACAGTTGGGACGCAGAGCCTTTATCTTCTAAACCAAGTGTCTCCTCGCTAACCAAACAGACACAGACACAAGTCACTAATTGGCACCGCAGTCGTTTTGAATTCCAGGCTCCGTCAACAGTGCGAACGAAGATGAGGGCTCATAATTAACGAGGAAAACACTCGAAAACACACACTAAATCTAAGAGGGCTATCCGCAATATGAAGGCATGTTTGAAGCACTACTTTAAAGCGTGAGTGTAAAGGGATGATTATGGTTTCCACATCGACGCAACGCAATGACCCCGCTTGACGCTTCGACGAGGCCGTGGACCGGTTTTCTGTTCTGCTTTAGTGAGCGGACCAATCACAGCCCCTCGCCGCTCGCGTCACCTCGACGGAAGGTTACAATTTTCGGGAGGCGCTTGCGGTGGACGCAAGGAGGGTCCGCAGGGACGTGAGGGGTCCGTCACCCCCCCTCTTGCGTTGCGTGAACGTGGGACCATAATCAGCCCTAAGTGTGTATCAGTACTAATGGAGACAGAGCCATAGAGGGACCACACCAGGGGGTCTCACACTCACCCCCCCCCCCCCCCCCGCCTAGTGTGCCAGGAGGCAGTGTGGGAGGCGTTCCGGATCTTCCTGGACCGCATCCCGGGCACGGTGGAGTACCAGCGCTGGGTGGGCGTCTGCCAGGACGAGGCGCTCTGCATCTCCGACCTCGCCCGCAACTTCAGTGCCTCCGAGGAGCACATGGACCTGATCAAGAGGGTAAGGGTTAGACCGGCCCTAACCCCAGTCTAACCCTTAGACCGACCCTAACACTTAGACTAACCTTAACCACATTCTAACCCTTAGACTGACCCTAACACTTAGACTAACCCTAACCCCATTCTAACCCTTAGACTGACCCTAACACTTAGACTAACCTTAACCCCATTCTAACCCTAACACTTAGACTAACCTTAACCCCATTCTAACCCTAACACTTAGACTAACCCTAACCCCATTCTAACCCTAACCCTTAGACTAACCCTAACCCCATTCTAACCCTTAGACCGACCCTAACACTTAGACTAACCTTAACTCCATTCTAACCCTTAGACTAACCCTAACCCCATTCTAACCCTTAGACCAACCCTAACCCTTGGACTGACCCTAACCCCATTCTAACCCTTAATTAGAGAAGAAGGATGGATTATGGATGAATGACTGGCTGAGGTGTTCAACGTCATCTTCAGTTCCATTAGGGCGGTCACTGATCTCATCTCTCCTCTCGGGTCCATGCGGGACAAAGCTAGGCTCATCCTTGCTCTGCCAGATATCCGGTTGATTCATTCATTCATTTACTGATTCATTGATTCATCGATAGCTTTGCTCTGACTGAATGGTTTAGTGTGGTTGTCTGAAGCACTAATGGTGTGTGTGCTTGCATGAACGTGCGTGCGTGCGTGCGTGTATGTTTGTATGTGTGCTTGCGTGTGCGTGCGTGCGTGGGTGCGTGCGCACGCCCTCACTCAGTTCAGGTACTTGAGCAGTGAAACGTGACTGTGGATAGCCGGGAGTGTATGTGATTGGTCCAAAAGGGCGGGGCCTGTCAGTGGCCTGTCACTCTATCCTCTGATCAGATCTGAACCCGGGAGGACGGCCGACCGGATTCAGGGGACGGGGAGCCTGGCCTCACTGAGGGGGGGCCTGGACGGGCTAACGGTGCTTTTGTTGTGGTTAATTTCGTTTGGTTTGTTTCCAACAGAGGATGAGCAGACGGCCAGATGGAAGACAAGCCGCCCGGTGAGGTCACTGTTGACAAGGATAATCATATCTCTCTCTCTCTCTCTCTCTCTCTCTCTCTCTCTATTATCATCATCATATCTCTCTCTCTCTCTCTCTCTCTCTCTCTCTCTCTCTCTTATCATCATCATATCTCTCTCTCTCTCTCTCTCTCTCTCTGGCTGTCTCTACCAGCCTTCACCCTCCCCTCCTCTCACCACCCATCTCCTCTCTCCTGCCCTCCAGCCCCTCCTCTCCTCCTCCCTCTTTCTCCCATCACCCTCCCCCCATCTCTCTGCCTCCACTGGTTTTACGCCAACTACAGTTCGATGTTTGATTTGAGGGTTGAATAAATAAACGATGCTTCGCCAGCATTAGTTTGAGTAGATGTCGTAAACCTAGAGATAGTTCTTCATCACCGGTCTGAGAACTGGATCTGTAAAGATCTGAAGCATTTCCACTCCCCCAGAGACGGGTTCTAGAGGTTTGCTTCAGCAGTTGGGGGTCCAATACCAGTGGGTTTGGTTACTGTTGGACACTGTTGTTCGCTAATGCTCAGAGGCATCCCCATTGGTTCAACAGCCAGCCTATCGGCGACTGGTGCTCAGACCCTTTTGTTGACTGTTTCTGTGCTTCACATTCAGCCAAGTAGCGTTTTGTTCTTGCCACATAATTACTAGTAAAGTGTAGCTCAGAATCATCATTGAACTAAAGATAGGGTTGACGTGTTACTGCGTTAAAATAAACACCTGTCAAAGTGTGAAAGTAAAGTGTTAAACCTGAGGTTCTAAAGTAGGCAGTGGTAAAGTGTTGCACCGTGTGTTCTGTGGTTCCCAGGGTGATTCCCACGCCAGCAGCGACCCGGCAGGTTCCTCTGCTCACAGGTAGGAGGAAGACATGTTAGTTCATGTTAGTGAACCTCTTATCAATGAAACGGTTACTACTCTGTGTAGGCGCAGGCCTACAGTAGTATATTCTGTGTTTGAATGGATAAGCACATTTTACTAAATATTAAAATATGTGAGTCGAAAATGAATCCTGGATGTCACTCAGGCCTTCATGGTTTAAAACATGCTTTTATTACATACTTAATATATCCTTTATAACATACCTGTTATTGTATTATTCATTTTCATGTTGAATCGATCGGGTTGAGAACAGAGTAAAGAAGATCCTCTCTCTAACCGTCTGGTGTTGGGATGTCCGTCGGGTCAGGTGTTTCCACCAGGGGGGTCCACCAGTCCACCAGGTGTGCATCTGGTGTTAAAGGTTCTGGTTCTGACCCGGCTCCAGCAGGTCCCCAGGAGGAGTCCAGCCCGGCTCCGACCGAGGCCCCGGGGGTGGTCAGCACCACCAGTAGTCCTGCTCCGATGGACCCCGCTAGTCCCACACCTGTACCAGAGCTGGACCCGACCGAGCCCCCCCCTACAGTCCCAGAGGTACTCTCACTTTCACTTTCACTTTCACACGCCAGGCTTTAAAAGTCCAGTCCCCCTCCACGACCTGGTCTGGGTTCCCCCCCGCCACCCAGACCAGCGGTTTCGGGTTTCCATTTGGAGTCGTGATCCCGGTTGCATAAGTTGCAAAGCACTGATTCCCATTCAGACACTCCTGTCATTTGGTTCTAATTAGTGCCTTTGTTCGGTCCAACCCCGGTTGGGGCCGTTCTCTACACACAGCGGGTCAGGCGGACCAAAGAGGAAGCCATTACAGGAACGACCTTGTGCTGGAGGAAACGCACAACACCGCACAATGAGCACAGACCCAGGGGTGAAGAGTAAAGAGTTAGTGAGACGGATTATGGGATGACGTTCCAGTCAAAGAAAATTGGACAGAATATGATAACTGATTTCTTTCCCCTTTAAAATAACTATAAAAAATAGTTAGTTAGCCTAGGCACCAAACTGCTAGCGGCGAGTTAGCGCCTCTGCTAGCCGACTCAGGTGAGGGGCCGGGCTCTGCTGGGGCCCCCGGGGCCCCTGGCTGGTCCAGGACTACGCCCATGTGGTGGTGATGCTAGTTGGATGCTAGGTAGCTCAGGGCTAAACCAGGTCTTAGTCTATACTACACCCTTGGGGTAGTGATGCTAGTTGGATGCTAGGTAGCTCAGGGCTAAACCAGGTCTTAGTCTATACTACACCCTTGGGGTGGTGATGCTAGTTGGATGCTAGGTAGCTCAGGGCTAAACCAGGTCTTAGTCTATACTACACCCTTGGGGTGGTGATGCTAGTTGGATGCTAGGTAGTCTAACTGCTTGTGTTTTAGAGGTCAGCAGCTCTGTATGGTTGTGTATAAGACACCGTTTTTTGCTCTGCTATTGATTGATAAGCCTTGATTGAAAATTGGACAGAATATGATACTGATTTCTTTCCCCTTTAAAATAACTATAAAAAATAGTTAGTTAGCCTAGGCACCAAACTGCTAGCGGCGAGGTTAGCGGCGAGTTAGCGTCTCTGCTATGCAGCGAGTTAGCGTCTCTGCTAGCCGACTCAGGGCTGAGGCATGCTGACCGATGTGTTCACTATACGGGTGTTCACTATTATTCAGTCGTTTCGCAGACGCTTTAATCCAAAGTGACGCACGGTTGATCCCAGCTCCGTCACGGAGGAGGAGCAGGTAGAGGTCAGCCGAGCGGCCTGCCGGGGTCAAACCTGATTAGCCTCAGGCGTCGTCGGGGATGAGTGGTTTGCGCTGGGTTGGGTTCTCAGACGGTGGTGGCAGCTCGTAGTGAGCGCCTCGTGTCCTGCAGCTCCCGAGTCTCGTGGCCACAGGTTTGTTTCCACCAGTACCTAGGGTTGCCAACTCCCAGGGTTTCAAATACACCTCTTGATCGAGATTGTTGACGGGGGGGGGGTGGGTGGGGGGACGGATATGCGCGATCGCGAGCAGACGAGATTGTTGACGGGGGGGGGGTGGGGGGACGGATATGCATGATCGCGAGCAGACGAGATTGTTGACGGGGGGGTGGGGGGACGGATATGCGCGATCGCGAGCAGACGAGATTGTTGACGGGGGGGTTATGCGCGATCGCGGCAGACGCGTTCACGCGATTACGACCCCAAAATACGGGACAAAGTGCGTCCCGTATCAGTTCATTACGGGACAGTCTTTTAGTTGCCAAATACGGAACGATCCCGTATTTTACGGGACGGTTGGCAACCCTACCAGTACCACGGCCGCGGATCAGACGGGGGTCAGCAGCGCTACTTGAAAACACGCCGGCTTCCTTCCGGTCTCATCTTAATGGAGACTCTCCTTGGCGCTGTCTTTGTCTTTGTCTTTGTCATCCTGTGTTTGATATTTGGTCATATATATAAAAACGGCACGTGGCTCAGGAGGTAGAGCGGCGTCGGCTGGTAACAGGAAGGTTGCTGGTTCGATCCCCGGCTCCTCCTCCTAGCTGAGCGTCGAGGTGTCCCTGAGCGAGACGCCCTCATCACCCTGACTGCTGCTGACCAGCCGGCTGTCGCCCTGGATGGTTGACTGACACCCACCGACGATGGTCGTCGTCGGTGGGTGAATGTGTGCATGAATGGGTGAATGTTGGGCAGTATTGTAAAGCCCTTTGAGTGGCCACTGGTTAGAGAAGCGCTGTGTAAATGCAGTCCATTTACCATGTCACTTTTATCGTTTTTTTTTTTTTAAATTGCTTTTAGTAATACCTGTTTTAACCGTTTCATTTGTTCCATCCCAGCTGTCATGTGATGTCGTGTTGCGTGTGGCTTAGTATTTTGGGGCTGTCAGGTCGCCTGTACCAACAGGGAGGACGCAGCCCTAGGACTTAACAGAGCCTCTCCGCCTGAATAAAGAAGGATGGGAGCTGCTCCCCTCCCCCCGTTTGCAACCCGTCGTCCTCCTCAGACAGCGCGTTAGATGACCCGACGCGAGCCGTCCTCAGACAGCGCGTTAGATGATCAGACGCGACGTCGCGATACATCACAGCCCTGTCGCTTCATTTGAATTCATCCAGTCACACGAAAAAGAAGACTACAGGGTGGGTCTCAGGCTGGTCTAGTGCTGGGTGGACTACAGGGTGGGTCTAGTGTTGGGTGGACTACAGGCTGGGTCTAGTCCTGGGTGGACTACAGGGTGGGGTCTAGTGCTGGGTGGACTACAGGCTGGGTCTAGTGCTGGGTGGACTACAGGGTGGGTCTCTGGCAGGCTGGTCTAGTCCTGGTCAGACTACAGGCTGGTCTAGTCCTGGTCAGACTACAGGCTGGTCTAGTCCTGGTCAGACTACAGGCTGGTCTAGTCCTGGTCAGACTACAGGCTGGTCTAGTCCTGGGTAGGTGCTCCAAATCCCAGCTGAAAGCTTCTGTGTTCAAACCCGAGTGTCCGCAGCCTCACCTGTGGGCGTCCGCGAGCACAAGGCCTTGTCCTCCGTAAGGAACCTGCTGCCCCTGCAGGTCCCCCCGAGGGGGTCACCTCCTGAGGAACAGACGGACGCGTCGGACGTAGGGGTACCCTAAGATCCCGGTGTGGTCCCGGTCTCTGCAGGACTCGGAGCTCCCCAACGTGGTCCCCGAGCGTCCCGCCGAGAGGGAGGTGGGCTTCAGCATCGACCTGGTGGACCCCGGGTACCGAGAGCTGCTGGACGACCCCGACTCGCCGCAGTACACCGACCTGGCCCCACCACCCTCCAGGACCAGGTGAGGGCCGGGCTCTGCTGGGGCCCCCGGGGCCCCTGGCTGGTCCAGGACTACGCCCACATGTGGTGGTGATGCTAGTTGGATGCTAGGTAGCTCAGGGCTAAACCAGGTCTTAGTCTACTAACTACGTCAATGTGTGGTGATGCTAGTTGGATGCTAGGTAGCTCAGGGCTAAACAGGTCTTAGTCTATACTACACCCTTGGGGTGGTGATGCTAGTTGATGCTAGGTAGTTCTAACTGCTTGTGTTTTAGAGGTCAGCAGCTCTATATGGTTGTGTATAAGACACCGCTCTGCTAATTGCTCTGCTATTGATTGATAAGCCTTGATTGATAAGAGAGAGGGAGCCAATTACCCAGGGTGCACTTGGATGGGTGGCGGGGGGGGGGTGGATGGGGGGGGAGGGG
>NW_028179224.1:17500-18591 GCF_964030765.1 Micromesistius poutassou | reverse complement strand
AAAGGCAAAACAACGAAGAAGGCAGCAACCGGATCACTGCCGGTGTTGAGTGGTGGTGGGGAGGCAGGGCGGGGCGGGGCTTCGGAAAATAGGGCGGGGCTTCGAGAAGGGGGGGGGGGGGGTGGGGGCTGGTGGGGGGGGTTGGGGGGGGGGACCTAAACAAAATGGGGGGAAAAACAAAAAGAAACAACCGGAGCCCAAACACAGGGAGTAGACCCAGGATTTAATAACATCTGCATGTGAATGGGGCTGCGTTGCGCGATGCGGCCCAGCCATGGCTGGGGGGGGCTTTGTGTAATTGGTGATGAACAATGTGGGGACGAGGGGCCGGATCAACAGAATGAGGGGGGGGGGGGGGAGGCGGGGGAGACATAGAGGTGGTGGTGTGGTAGGATGGGGGGGGGGGGAGGTGGTATATGAAAAGACCTCCTGTTATAAAAAATAGAGCCGGTGTTGGATTTCTATGACGGTGGCGTTCCCGGTTCAGCTGTGTGGAGAACACTTTATCACAAAAGAGCCCTTTTCTTTTTGTGGATCGGTATTGGGACTCATCGTCATGGATATAATAATGAAGTGTAATCAATTCCACCCACTCCCCCACCATCACCGCCACCGCCATCACCACCACCGCAACGCACCAGGACTACCCACTGACACACTCTCACACACACACACACACACTCACACTCACAAACACAGGCACACACACGCACAGATACATAGGCAGACACTCAACCACACACACAGGCACGCACACACACACACACACACACACACACACACACACACACACACACACACAGGCACGCACACGCGCACACACACACACACACACACACACACACACACACACACACACACTGTAAACACCTCTTGGCACATTCCACATACCTCATACTTCATTTAAAGTGTGTTTTCCGTCACAATTCTATGACAATATTGTCACTGTGCCTGAAGTTGTTGGTTGTTGTTGTTAGGGTTGCCCGGGGGCATGGGGGGGGGGGGGGGGTAGTGGGTGGGATGGGGGCTCTGTGGCTGAGGGTTATGCGGGTGGAGGGTGTGTAGGGTGGCAGCCAGGCTTGAGCTGCCGG
>NW_028179224.1:5000-10000 GCF_964030765.1 Micromesistius poutassou | reverse complement strand
GCGCAGCACAGGCAGCCCTTTTGTGTGTGCTTTCTGTTTCCATGCCAACTGACTTTCATCTTTCATCTTTCTTACCAGCTCATCCTACGCTTCAGATGAATTAGGTTTGTTACAAATTCTTTTGAAGTGCGTAGACGGCCCCCCACAACACCCCCCCCCACACCCGCTTCACCCGCCCCCCTCACCCAATCACCCTCTCCCCTCCTCCCTCTTCGCCCCCCTCCTCCCCCCCCCCCCCATCCTCCATCCCACCCCACTTCAGCCAAAACAAAACAAAACCAAAAAAAAAAAAACAGTTGTGGAGGGAGCCACAAAATGTAAGCAAATAATCGTAGCTCGTTTGGGTTCGTCTTGGCTAACCAATGGCGCAGAGGATGGCGGGAACCCTTCCACTTCATTTCAATTTGGAACACGGCCCCTCTCCACGCCACTACTTCTCCGCTTCCATTTGCGCCTCACAATGCATTTCCATTACGCAGGCCATCGCTGAGAGGGTTGCATTGTGGGTCCGTAATGATCTTCAATTACACTGATGCCAGGACCCCAGGGCTAAAAGAAAGATGGAGGTCTCTTTAGGATCAAAGGTTCAGACCTGAAGAGGACTTCTGCGTCCTTGCAGATGCATTTTCTCCCCCCGATGCGCTGCCTGCCAGGGAATTATGCCTCTGGAGCAAGAAGAAGGCAATTTACAGCCCCCTATGCTGCATGTAGCCACTAATGGCAGGACCGCTGGTTGCTGGAGCCATGGCCCTTGAGATTTCATTAATATTACTCCCTTTTTTTGTTTAGCTTTTTGGCGATTTTTCAAGTAGGTTTACTTCATTTATCTGAATTTTTTGTGTTGCTGGTTTACGGACCTATCTTACAAGTAAGTGTTGTGTTATACACAGTTCTGATAGGAATCCTCTGACAAAGAACAGAGTATTCTGACTCTGATTTGGAGGGCTGGGTATTTGGCTCCCAGCCAAATGTACTGGGTTTGATCCCCATGGTTCACAGTCTACCAAGCTATCCTTGAGCAAGATGCTTCACCCCTACCTGCTCCATTCATATATCTGGATGCCCTGTAATTCCCAGATAAAAGCATCTGCAAAATATACAATATGAAAATAAGGTCAAGTCATTGAAAGTGAAGGACAATCTAATGTTTTCTCCATTTGCTGAATAGTTTTTCTATCCACCCAACCGGCAGTGAGGTCCAATAGCACCCTGCTGACAACAAATGCGGTTGAACTTGACCCTCTTCACAAAAAGAAAGAAAAAATACATACATGAAGTACAATGAAACCCAACGCTGTGTGGAGTGTCATGTCTGTCCTGTACTGACTTCTGTGTTTCCCACACTGCTATTCTCCTGGATTCTGTATCCTCATAAAAAGGAGAGACGGCAAACTTTAGAAGGCAGTAAACAATGGGAGGGATTAGGTACGTGGGAACAAAGCTGATCCGCTCGAATATCTCCCTGCTCCATCTCTCCTGTGTGGCGGCGCGTTGTGGAATCGGGAGTTAAGAGCAGAGTACATCCTCTTCACAACGACGCAGAGAGAGGCACTGGAGAACGAGTACCAACAGCAGAATATGTAAACAGCCGACAGGCCTCTGTGTTTCGGCTTTAAAGTGATGGTTTGGAGTAAAATTCATTTCCACCATGACATCAAGCCAAATACCCCCCTACCCCCAAATACCCCCTCAGAAGCATTTTTAGCGGTGCACGTATTTCGTGAATGACCCCACTAATAATGCCTGGAATGTTACCACACTTCTGCAGTACTACACATAGGGTCTGTACTCACAAAACAAGGCATTGGAAAGTTTGTAAGTACACCAGGAGTTAATTTAAAATAACACTTGCAACTCACTTCAACTCACTGAAGTAACCGTGTCTGACTATCTCACAACAATCCTCTGCTCAGTCACGTGACATGTACATAGCTGTTTCCGTCAACAAAGTTCCCCGCAAGAGTATGAAAAAGTTTCGATTCATTTTTATAAATGCTTGTATTATCAGGTCAACGCTTAAAATGTATTTCAAATATCATCAAGCATCAAGTATTCAATTATTTCAGTTTTCAAAACATTTCTATGGAGTGTTGAATTCACTAGCTTTTTCCTTACACTTGTGAGTTTCGATGAGGACTTTTACTAACTTTTCCTGAAATAAAACGAGGCATATGTGTAGTACTGCAGAAGTGTGGTAACATTCCAGGCCTTATTAGTGGGGTCATTTACGAGATATGTGCACCGTTCCATACGCTCTAGTGCTAAGCCATTCGGCTGATAACCCTATCTTAACCAATGTTCGACCATCGCTAAAGATGCTTCTGAGGGGGTATTTGGCTGGATGTCATGGTGGAAATTACCCTAGGGTGAATTTTACTCGGAACCATCACTTTAAGGTCGATGTCTAAACACTTGAGGCCTTTGTCATGCCATCGTGGAGCGTAAGGCTTTGTCCTGACGGAGCATGTGTTTTTGTTTTCATGTCTATAGTTGCTAACAGAGAGTGATGTGAAATGTAGCCCTTATGTTTTTCACGAGGCAGGGAAAGAGACAACAAACATTGCAGACGCTAATTATTACCATTAGCATTTTAGCGAATGAGGGCGTGAGGACGATGTGGGGGCGACATTAGCATCACAATAGACCCACCACAACATGACACACGGATAGCACCATCATCTACCTAGACACACACACACACACACACACACACACACACACACACACACACACACACACACACACAAGCGCACGTACACGCACGAAAAGATGCACCACTCCTGGTTTGTGTTGTGTAATGATGCTGCATTATGAAAAACATCAACATTAACCATATTTATCTGTGGAATTTATTCCTCGGATAAACACTGCAAACTGTTTGCAGAGATTTGACTCGTACAATTCTGAGGTTTAATTAATACTATTCCGATGCAGAGAATACATTAAGGGCTGGTGATTGATTTATTTGGGTTAAGCTTCGATCGGCTGACAAGTGTTGGAGAAAAAAACAAAGAGAGAAATGCTTTAGGAAGTAACAATATTTCAGTCCCGACCGACGGGAGAATATTGCAGTGCTGGTTAAAAAGAGGAGCATTAGAGGAAGATGAAGGGAGCCGAGGGTAGATAGCGCAGCCTCCCTACAACATTTGGTTAATTGGAGATTGGTCACAGGCTGTAATGTTTGACTGTAATCTGAAAGGCCTGTGCGAGCAGGAGCAAAGGGGAGCGAGCATCAGAAAGGGAGAGCGAGGTTCTCCTGAGCCCAGGAGAGAGAGCGGTCGGCTCCACCCCTGAACAGCAGCCGGAGATAACATGAAGGCCGTCCCCGTGCTGTAATGAGCCGTGAGTCTAGGTCAAACGGGTTCTATTATTATTGCTATTATTACCAGTATTATGATCGCTTTCCACGTGTTGCCTCGCCAACATCATCCCTAGTCTGCCTTGTCTTCTCTGAAACGACAAAACGCAACAACAACTACAACAACCTCCCACATTGCCTTGAAAATCTCTACATCATACATGCACATGGGGGGGGGGGGGGGGGGGGTGGAATATAACGCAAGGAATCAGAGGAGGAGAAGTCGTTCCATAAATATCAAGCCTAGTCTCCCCTCTCCTCCCCCCACCCCTCCCTCTACCTCCGCATAACCAAACTGGCTCATTATTAACTTCAAAGGAACTGATAGTAGTTTTAATTAAGAGCAACATGGCAGAGGGGGCTAAAGATAAGCAGCCCCCACCACCACTATACACCCCTCCGACGCACACACACACACACACACACACACACACACACACACACTCCTCTTCTTCTCAGACGACATCATTAGGACTCCATAGCTCCTCCATCACCACCCCCTTCCAATCTGGGGGAGCGAGATCAGGCTCCTCCCTGGCGTGGGAGGGGCTAAACCATCGCCGTGGCGTCTGTGTGGACCGGCGCAGCGGCGTGACGCTAAATGACGAGGTGGAAGACAAAACACGTCACAGTCGACAACAGCGACACACAGTAGCTTCGGTTAGGACGTGAAGAAACGCCCAACTCTCTCTGCGTGGGAAAATAGGTCTTCAAGCAAACCTCAATGTGTACACCAGCGGTTTCATCTGCCATTTGGTTTTATAGCTTGAATTGAATTTACAGCAGCGGTACGCACAATCAGAACTCAGTTAGTCAATGTATTGCACCTAGACTTTGTCGAGGCAGGGTAAGGGCGATTATTATGATGTTTAGAAGCATCCCAATCAGGAAACAGTAGTGTCACTAATGAATATTAAAATATGTGTGCATAAAAAAAAGGCAGAAATGTTACATCAAACTTCTAATTTAGCATTCTTAATCTACCGCCAACCACGACCACTGTTTTGCGTGTCTGTGCACTGCTGGTTCACCTACGAGACGATCATGTTTACATAATACATCAAGTTAAACAGGTAGAGGATGAGTGCCGTTCCAGGGGGTTATCCTGTCCCCGACCGTGTTCATTTCAAAGACTGTTGTTGTTGAATCAAGGTAATGAGGGACTAAAAAAGCCTTGAATCAGCAGTATCTCTAGAGATATAAAGGAAGTCAGAGGAGGCTAGCTGGCTAAAGCTGCTTCCCCGCTGTTCATTAGTGTCTCTTGTTCTCACTTTGTTCACCTCCTTTGCACTTATTTGACTCATTTTCAACCATCTTCGCATTGATTCTATTCTCTAGAAACTAAGATAACCTAAGATATACAATAATTATCACTGTAAGTGAATATGTAATCACATGTTATGACACATCTTAACTAAACACTTCTGCGCAAATAGTTCAGTCCTCCAACAGGGCAACTTTAAGAGTTGACATTATATCACTAAAAACTTTATCAAAGATCAAGACTGAACCAGACGATTCCATCCAAACCACCGGAACCGATGGAATCAGAATCTGTTCACACGCGCTCACACCTCCCCAGACGAGGTGAGCCCCCCCCACCCCCCCCCCCCACCACACGGTGAGGATGAGATCAATAGCA